>NC_064639.1:1122450839-1122483822 GCF_023864345.2 Schistocerca serialis cubense | reverse complement strand
CACCACGGAAACTGCTTGTGTGCACCTTACTTCACAGACAACTTGTAGTGATGTTGCCATCGTAACTAAAAAATTCAATATATGTGGTACTTGCAAAACGAAGGGGACATGCAGCAGATCCACACACGACGTGGCTCATTGGAGGACAATACGACATAGGCAGGAAAAGTACTGTTCCCGCCCGGGATCGAACCGGGGACCTTCTGCGGTGTGAAGCAGACGAGATAACCGCTACACTACGGAAACGACGGACCCGAGGAGTCCATCCTTGTTCACTCGAACTTGCCTCAGACTTTCTCTCGTCCGCGAATGCACAAACGACAGTTCTTTTGTCAGCCTGGAACCCTATCACAGGCCGAGGGCTCAAGAAGTCTTCGGGGTGCTCGAGAGGGTGTCTGCGTAGCACCCCTAACGAGATAGCGGCGTTTCGCGCAGTCGTTATTGCAAGTCATATCAGCAAAAGCAATCACTTTCTCAGCAGCAGGCATTGCGAGCCCCCGGCGGCAGCTCTACATGAAGGTACCAATAGCCCAGGAAGGCCGCCGACCGCGGGAATTCGCGCCGCCCCCATCCCGCAAGCGCGTACACGAGACTTTCAGGGCAGCCTGGACGACATCGAGGGACTGGAATAATTGGCATTCGCCGGGTCACAGGGCTCGTTGGTCTAGGGGGTATGATTCCTGCTTAGGGGTGCAGGAGCGTCCCGGGTTCAAATCCCGGACGAGCCCTAGCGTTTTGTGCAAACTGATCGCACGTCAGTGGCTGACGTCAGCGCAACAAGCTCGCCGTCAATATCAAATGAATTTCTTATTTCGATTGTGAGGCAATTTGACACTCTGGTCCGACACGTGAAGGCGATTACGAGGGTTTCGGGTACAGATGGTAGCAGATGCATGTTAGTACGTCTTGCTTAAAGTGATGAAAAAGTGTTTCGTCCCGGGATCTAACCGGGGACCTTCTGCGATGTTAGGCAGACGTGATAACCGCTACACACGGAAACTGCTTGTGTGCACCTTACTTCACAGACAACTTGTAGTGATGTCTGCATCGTAACTAAAAAAATTCAATAAATGTGGTACTTGCAAAACGAAGGGACATGCAGCAGATCCACACACGACGTGGCTCATTGGAGGACAATACGACATAGGCAGGAAAGTACTGTTCCGCCCGGGATCGAACCGGGGACCTTCTGCGTGTGAAGCAGACGTGATAACCGCTACACTACGGAAACGACGGACCCGAGGAGTCCATCCTTGTTCACTCGAACTTGCCCTCAGACTTTCTCTCGTCCGCGAATGCACAAACGACAGTTCTTTTGTCAGCCTGGAAACCCATCACAGTCCGAGGGCTCAAGAAGTCTTCGGGGTGCTCGAGAGGGTGTCTGCCGTAGCACCCCTACGAGATAGCGGCGTTTCGCGCAGTCGTTATTGCAAGTCATATCAGCAAAAGCAATCACTTTCTCAGCAGCAGGCATTGCGAGCCCCGCCGGCAGCTCTACATGAACGGTACCAATAGCCCAGGAAGGCCGCCGACCGCGGAATTCGCGCCGCCCCCATCCCGCAAGCGTACACGAGACTTTCAGGGCAGCCTGGACGACATCGAGGGACTGGAATAATTGGCATTCGCCGGGTCACAGGGCTCGTTGGTCTAGGGGTATGATTCCTGCTTAGGGTGCAGGAGGTCCCGGGCTCAAATCCGGACGAGCCCTAGCGTTTTGTGCAAACTGATCGCACGTCAGTGGCTGAGTCAGCGCAACAAGCTCGCCGTCAATATCAAATGAATTTCTTATTCGATGTGAGCAATTGACACTCTGGTCCGACACGTGAAGGCGATTACGAGGGTTTCGGTACAGATGGTAGCAGATGCATGTTAGTACGTCTTGCTTAAAGTGATGAAAAAGTGTTTCGTCCCGGGATCTAACCGGGGACCTTCTGCGTGTTAGGCAGACGTGATAACCGCTACACCACGGAAACTGCTTGTGTGCACCTTACTTCACAGACAACTTGTAGTGATGTTGCCATCGTAACTAAAAAATTCAATAAATGTGGTACTTGCAAAGACGAAGGGACATGCAGCAGATCCACACACGACGTGGCTCATTGGGAGGACAATACGACATAGGCAGGAAAGTACTGTTCCCTGCCCGGGATCGAACCGGGGACCTTCTGCGTGGTGAAGCAGACGTGATAACCGCTACTGACTACGGAAACGACGGACTCCGAGGAGTCCATCCTTGTTCACTCGAACTTGCCTCAGACTTTCTCTCGTCCGCGAATGCACAAACGACAGTTCTTTTGTCAGCCTGGAACCCATCACAGCCGAGGGCTCAAGAAGTCTTCGGGGTGCTCGACGAGGGTGTCTGCCGTAGCACCCCTAACGAGATAGCGGCGTTTCGCGCAGTCGTTATTGCAAGTCATATCAGCAAAAGCAATCACTTTCTCAGCAGCAGGCATTGCGAGCCCCGCGGTCAGCTCTACATGAAGGTACCAATAGCCCAGGAAGGCCGCCGACCGCGGGAATTCGCGCCGCCCCCATCCCGCAAGCGTACACGAGACTTTCAGGGCAGCCTGGACGACATCGAGGGACTGGAATAATTGGCATTCGCCGGGTCACAGGGCTCGTTGGTCTAGGGGTATGATTCCTGCTTAGGGTGCAGGAGGTCCCGGGTTCAAATCCCGGACGAGCCCTAGCGTTTTGTGCAAACTGATCGCACGTCAGTGGCTGAGTCAGCGCAACAAGCTCGCCGTCAATATCAAATGAATTTCTTATTCGAATGTGAGCAATTGACACTCTGGTCCGACACGTGAAGGCGATTACGAGGGTTTCGGGTACAGATGGTAGCAGATGCATGTTAGTACGTCTTGCTTAAAGTGATGAAAAAGTGTTTCGTCCCGGGATCTAACCGGGGACCTTCTGCGTGTTAGGCAGACGTGATAACCGCTACACCACGGAAACTGCTTGTGTGCACCTTACTTCACAGACAACTTGTAGTGATGTTGCCATCGTAAACTAAAAAAATTCAATAAATGTGGTACTTGCAAAACGAAGGGACATGCAGCAGATCCACACACGACGTGGCTCATTGGAGGACAAGTACGACATAGGCAGGAAAGTACTGTTCCCGCCCGGGATCGAACCCGGGGACCTTCTGCGTGTGAAGCAGACGTGATAACCGCTACACTACGGAAACGACGGACCCGAGGAGTCCATCCTTGTTCACTCGAACTTGCCTCAGACTTTCTCTCGTCCGCGAATGCACAAACGACAGTTCTTTTGTCAGCCTGGAACCCATCACAGCCGAGGGCTCAAGAAGTCTTCGGGGTGCTCGAGAGGGTGTCTGCCGTAGGCACCCCTAACGAGATAGCGGCGTTTCGCGCAGTCGTTATTGCAAGTCATATCAGCAAAAGCAATCACTTTCTCAGCAGCAGGCATTGTCGAGCCCCGCGGCAGCTCTACATGAAGGTACCAATAGCCCAGGAAAGGCCGCCGACCGCGGGAATTCGCGCCGCCCCCATCCCGCAAGCGTACACGAGACTTTCAGGGCAGCCTGGACGACATCGAGGGACTGGAATAATTGGCATTCGCCGGGTCACAGGGCTCGTTGGTCTAGGGGTATGATTCCTGCTTAGGGTGCAGGAGGTCCCGGTTCAAATCCCGGACGAGCCCTAGCGTTTTGTGCAAACTGATCGCCACGTCAGTGGCTGAGTCAGCGCAACAAGCTCGCCGTCAATATCAAATGAATTTCTTATTCGATGTGAGCAATTGACACTCTGGTCCGACACGTGAAGGCGATTACGAGGGTTTCGGGTACAGATGGTAGCAGATGCATGTTAGTACGTCTTGCTTAAAGTGATGAAAAAGTGTTTTCGTCCCGGGATCTAACCGGGGACCTTCTGCGTGTTAGGCAGACGTGATAACCGCTACACCACGGAAACTGCTTGTGTGCACCTTACTTCACAGACAACTTGTAGTGATGTTGCCATCGTAACTAAAAAATTCAATAAATGTTGGTACTTGCAAAACGAAGGGACATGCAGCAGATCCACACACGACGTGGCTCATTGGAGGACAATACGACATAGGCAGGAAAGTACTGTTCCCGCCCGGGATCGAACCGGGGACCTTCTGCGTGTGAAGCAGACGTGATAACCGCTACACTACGGAAACGACGGACCCGAGGAGTCCATCCTTGTTCACTCGAACTTGCCTCAGACTTTCTCTCGTCCGCGAATGCACAAACGACAGTTCTTTTGTCAGCCTGGAACCCATCACAGCCGAGGGCTCAAGAAGTCTTCGGGGTGCTCGAGGAGGGTGTCTGCCGTAGCACCCCTAACGAGATAGCGGCGTTTCGCGCAGTCGTTATTGCAAGTCATATCAGCAAAAGCAATCACTTTCTCAGCAGCAGGCATTGCGAGCCCCGCGGCAGCTCTACATGAAGGTACCAATAGCCCAGGAAGGCCGCCGACCGCGGGAATTCGCGCCGCCCCCATCCCGCAAGCGTACACGAGACTTTCAGGGCAGCCTGGACGACATCGAGGGACTGGAATAATTGGCATTCGCCGGGTCACAGGGCTCGTTGGTCTAGGGGTATGATTCCTGCTTAGGGTGCAGGAGGTCCCGGGCTCAAATCCCGGACGAGCCCTAGCGTTTTGTGCAAACTGATCGCACGTCAGTGGCTGAGTCAGCGCAACAAGCTCGCCGTCAATATCAAATGAATTTCTTATTCGATGTGAGCAATTGACACTCTGGTCCGACACGTGAAGGCGATTACGAGGGTTTCGGGTACAGATGGTAGCAGATGCATGTTAGTACGTCTTGCTTAAAGTGATGAAAAAGTGTTTCGTCCCCGGGATCTAACCGGGACCTTCTGCGTGTAGGCAGACGTGATAACCGCTACACCACGGAAACTGCTTGTGTGCACCTTACTTCACAGACAACTTGTAGTGATGTTGCCATCGTAACTAAAAATTCAATAAATGTGGGTACTTGCAAAACGAAGGGACATGCAGCAGATCCACACACGACGTGGCTCATTGGAGGACAATACGACATAGGCAGGAAAGTACTGTTCCCAGCCCGGGATCGAACCGGGGACCTTCTGCGTGTGAAGCAGACGTGATAACCGCTACACTACGGAAACGACGGACCCGAGGAGTCCATCCTTGTTCACTCGAACTTGCCTCAGACTTTCTCTCGTCCGCGAATAGCACAAAACGACAGTTCTTTTGTCAGCCTGGAACCCATCACAGCCGAGGGCTCAAGAAGTCTTCGGGGTGCTCGAGAGGGTGTCTGCCGTAGCACCCCTAACGAGATAGCGGCGTTTCGCGCAGTCGTTATTGCAAGTCATATCAGCAAAAGCAATCACTTTCTCAGCAGCAGGCATTGCGAGCCCCGCGGCAGCTCTACATGAAGGTACCAATAGCCCAGGAAGGCCGCCGACCGCGGGAATTCGCGCCGCCCCCATCCCGCAAGCGTACACGAGACTTTCAGGGCAGCCTGGACGACATCGAGGGACTGGAATAATTGGCATCGCCGGGTCACAGGGCTCGTTGGTCTAGGGGTATGATTCCTGCTTAGGGTGCAGGAGGTCCCGGGTTCAAATCCCGGACGAGCCCTAGCGTTTTGTGCAAACTGATCGCACGTCAGTGGCTGAGTCAGCGCAACAAGCTCGCCGTCAATATCAAATGAATTTCTTATTCGATGTGAGCAATTGACACTCTGGTCCGACACGTGAAGGCGATTTACGAGGGTTTCGGGTACAGATGGTAGCAGATGCATGTTAGTACGTCTTGCTTAAAGTGATGAAAAAGTGTTTCGTCCCGGGATCTAACCGGGGACCTTCTGCGTGTTAGGCAGACGTGATAACCGCTACACCACGGAAACTGCTTTGTGTGCACCTTACTTCACAGACAACTTGTAGTGAAGTTGCCATCGTAACTAAAAAATTCAATAAATGTGGTACTTGCAAAACGAAGGGACATGCAGCAGATCCACACACGACGTGGCTCATTGGAGGACAATACGACATAGGCAGGAAAGTACTGTTCCCGCCCGGGATCGAACCGGGGACCTTCTGCGTGTGAAGCAGACGTGATAACCGCTACACTACGAAACGACGGACCCGAGGAGTCCATCCTTGTTCACTCGAACTTGCCTCAGACTTTCTCTCGTCCGCGAATGCACAAACGACAGTTCTTTTGTCAGCCTGGAAACCCATCACAGCCCGAGGGCTCAAGAAGTCTTCGGGGTGCTCGAGAGGGTGTCTGCCGTAGCACCCCTAACGAGATAGCGGCGTTTCGCGCAGTCGTTATTGCAAGTCATATCAGCAAAAGCAATCACTTTCTCAGCAGCAGGCATGCGAGCCCCGCGGCAGCTCTACATGAAGGTACCAATAGCCCAGGAAGGCCGCCGACCGCGGGGAATTCGCGCCGCCCCCATCCCGCAAGCGTACACGAGACTTTCAGGGCAGCCTGGGACGACATCGAGGGACTGGAATAATTGGCATTCGCCGGGTCACAGGGCTCGTTGGTCTAGGGGTATGATCCTGCTTAGGGTGCAGGAGGTCCCGGGTTCAAATCCCGGACGAGCCCTAGCGTTTTGTGCAAACTGATCGCACGTCAGTGGCTGAGTCAGCGCAACAAGCTCGCCGTCAATATCAAATGAATTTCTTATTCGATGTGAGCAATTGACACTCTGGTCCGACACGTGAAGGCGATTACGAGGGTTTCGGGTACAGATGGTAGCAGATGCATGTTAGTACGTCTTGCTTAAAGTGATGAAAAAGTGTTTCGTCCCGGGATCTAACCGGGGACCTTCTGCGTGTTAGGCAGACGTGATAACCGCTACACCACGGAAACTGCTTGTGTGCACCTTACTTCACAGACAACTTGTAGTGATGTTGCCATCGTAACTAAAAATTCAATAATGTGGTACTTGCAAAACGAAGGGACATGCAGCAGATCCACACACGACGTGGCTCATTGGAGGACAATACGACATAGGCAGGAAAGTACTGTTCCCGCCCGGGATCGAACCGGGGACCTTCTGCGTGTGAAGCAGACGTGATAACCGCTACACTACGGAAACGACGGACCCGAGGAGTCCATCCTTGTTCACTCGAACTTGCCTCAGACTTTCTCTCGTCCGCGAATGCACAAACGACAGTTCTTTTGTCAGCCTGGAACCCATCACAGCCGAGGGCTCAAGAAGTCTTCGGGGTGCTCGAGAGGGTGTCTGCCGTAGCACCCCTAACGAGATAGCGGCGTTTCGCGCAGTCGTTATTGCAAGTCATATCAGCAAAAGCAATCACTTTCTCAGCAGCAGGCATTGCGAGCCCCGCGGCAGCTCTACATGAAGGTACCAATAGCCCAGGAAGGCCGCCGACCGCGGGAATTCGTCGCCGCCCCCATCCCGCAAGCGTACACGAGACTTTCAGGGCAGCCTGGACGACATCGAGTGACTGGAATAATTGGCATTCGCCGGGTCACAGGGCTCGTTGGTCTAGGGGTATGATTCCTGCTTAGGGTGCAGGAGGTCCCGGGCTCAAATCCCGGACGAGCCCTAGCGTTTTGTGCAAACTGATCGCACGTCAGTGGCTGAGTCAGCGCAACAAGCTCGCCGTCAATATCAAATGAATTTCTTATTCGATGTGAGCAATTGACACTCTGGTCCGACACGTGAAGGCGATTACGAGGGTTTCGGGTACAGATGGTAGCAGATGCATGTTAGTACGTCTTGCTTAAAGTGATGAAAAAGTGTTTCGTCCCGGGATCTAACCGGGGACCTTCTGCGTGTTAGGCAGACGTGATAACCGCTACACCACGGAAACTGCTTGTGTGCACCTTACTTCACAGACAACTTGTAGTGATGTTGCCATCGTAACTAAAAAATTCAATAAATGTGGTACTTGCAAAACGAAGGGACATGCAGCAGATCCACACACGACGTGGCTCATTGGAGGACAATACGACATAGGCAGGAAAGTACTGTTCCCGCCCGGGATCGAACCGGGGACCTTCTGCGTGTGAAGCAGACGTGATAACCGCTACACTACGGAAACGACGGACCCGAGGAGTCCATCCTTGTTCACTCGAACTTGCCTCAGACTTTCTCTCGTCCGCGAATGCACAAACGACAGTTCTTTTGTCAGCCTGGAACCCATCACAGCCGAGGGCTCAAGAAGTCTTCGGGGTGCTCGAGAGGGTGTCTGCCGTAGCACCCCTAACGAGATAGCGGCGTTTCGCGCAGTCGTTATTGCAAGTCATATCAGCAAAAGCAATCACTTTCTCAGCAGCAGGCATTGCGAGCCCCGCGGCAGCTCTACATGAAGGTACCAATAGCCCAGGAAGGCCGCCGACCGCGGGAATTCGCGCCGCCCCCATCCCGCAAGCGTACACGAGACTTTCAGGGCAGCCTGGACGACATCGAGGGACTGGAATAATTGGCATTCGCCGGGTCACAGGGCTCGTTGGTCTAGGGGTATGATTCCTGCTTAGGGTGCAGGAGGTCCCGGGTTCAAATCCCGGACGAGCCCTAGCGTTTTGTGCAAACTGATCGCACGTCAGTGGCTGAGTCAGCGCAACAAGCTCGCCGTCAATATCAAATGAATTTCTTATTCGATGTGAGCAATTGACACTCTGGTCCGACACGTGAAGGCGATTACGAGGGTTTCGGGTACAGATGGTAGCAGATGCATGTTAGTACGTCTTGCTTAAAGTGATGAAAAAAGTGTTTCGTCCCGGGATCTAACCGGGGACCTTCTGCGTGTTAGGCAGACGTGATAACCGCTACACCACGGAAACTGCTTGTGTGCACCTTACTTCACAGACAACTTGTAGTGATGTTGCCATCGTAACTCAAAAATTTCAATAAATGTGGTACTTGCAAAACGAAGGGACATGCAGCAGATCCACACACGACGTGGCTCATTGGAGGACAATACGACATAGGCAGGAAAGTACTGTTCCCGCCCGGGATCGAACCGGGGACCTTCTGCGTGTGAAGCAGACGTGATAACCGCTACACTACGGAAACGACGGACCCGAGGAGTCCATCCTTGTTCACTCGAACTTGCCTCAGACTTTCTCTCGTCCGCGAATGCACAAACGACAGTTCTTTTGTCAGCCTGGAACCCATCACAGCCGAGGGCTCAAGAAGTCTTCGGGTGCTCGAGAGGGTGTCTGCCGTAGCACCCCTAACGAGATAGCGGCGTTTCGCGCAGTCGTTATTGCAAGTCATATCAGCAAAAGCAATCACTTTCTCAGCAGCAGGCATTGCGAGCCCCGCGCAGCTCTACATGAAGGTACCAATAGCCCAGGAAGGCCGCCGACCGCGGGAATTCGCGCCGCCCCCATCCCGCAAGCGTACACGAGACTTTCAGGGCAGCCTGGACGACATCGAGGGACTGGAATAATTGGCATTCGCCGGGTCACAGGGCTCGTTGGTCTAGGGGTATGATTCCTGCTTAGGGTGCAGGAGGTCCCGGGCTCAAATCCCGGACGAGCCCTAGCGTTTTGTGCAAACTGATCGCACGTCAGTGGCTGAGTCAGCGCAACAAGCTCGCCGTCAATATCAAATGAATTTCTTATTCGATGTGAGCAATTGACACTCTGGTCCGACACGTGAAGGCGATTACGAGGGTTTCGGGTACAGATGGTAGCAGATGCATGTTAGTACGTCTTGCTTAAAGTGATGAAAAAGTGTTTCGTCCCGGGATCTAACCGGGGACCTTCTGCGTGTTAGGCAGACGTGATAACCGCTACACCACGGAAACTGCTTGTGTGCACCTTACTTCACAGACAACTTGTAGTGATGTTGCCATCGTAACTAAAAAATTCAATAATGTGGTACTTGCAAAACGAAGGGACATGCAGCAGATCCACACACGACGTGGCTCATTGGAGGACAATACGACATAGGCAGGAAAGTACTGTTCCCGCCCGGGATCGAACCGGGGACCTTCTGCGTGTGAAGCAGACGTGATAACCGCTACACTACGGAAACGACGGACCCGAGGAGTCCATCCTTGTTCACTCGAACTTGCCTCAGACTTTCTCTCGTCCGCGAATGCACAAACGACAGTTCTTTTGTCAGCCTGGAACCCATCACAGCCGAGGGCTCAAGAAGTCTTCGGGGTGCTCGAGAGGGTGTCTGCCGTAGCACCCCTAACGAGATAGCGGCGTTTCGCGCAGTCGTTATTGCAAGTCATATCAGCAAAAGCAATCACTTTCTCAGCAGCAGGCATTGCGAGCCCCGCGGCAGCTCTACATGAAGGTACCAATAGCCCAGGAAGGCCGCCGACCGCGGGAATTCGCGCCGCCCCCATCCCGCAAGCGTACACGAGACTTTCAGGGCAGCCTGGACGACATCGAGGGACTGGAATAATTGGCATTCGCCGGGTCACAGGGCTCGTTGGTCTAGGGGTATGATTCCTGCTTAGGGTGCAGGAGGTCCCGGGTTCAAATCCCGGACGAGCCCTAGCGTTTTGTGCAAACTGATCGCACGTCAGTGGCTGAGTCAGCGCAACAAGCTCGCCGTCAATATCAAATGAATTTCTTATTCGATGTGAGCAATTGACACTCTGGTCCGACACGTGAAGGCGATTACGAGGGTTTCGGGTACAGATGGTAGCAGATGCATGTTAGTACGTCTTGCTTAAAGTGATGAAAAAGTGTTTCGTCCCGGGATCTAACCGGGGACCTTCTGCGTGTTAGGCAGACGTGATAACCGCTACACCACGGAAACTGCTTGTGTGCACCTTACTTCACAGACAACTTGTAGTGATGTTGCCATCGTAACTAAAAAATTCAATAAATGTGGTACTTGCAAAACGAAGAGGACATGCAGCAGATCCACACACGACGTGGCTCATTGGAGGACAATACGACATAGGCAGGAAAGTACTGTTCCCGCCCGGATCGAACCGGGGACCTTCTGCGTGTGAAGCAGACGTGATAACCGCTACACTACGGAAACGACGGACCCGAGGAGTCCATCCTTGTTCACTCGAACTTGCCTCAGACTTTCTCTCGTCCGCGAATGCACAAACGACAGTTCTTTTGGTCAGCCTGGAACCCATCACAGGCCGAGGGCTCAAGAAGTCTTCGGGTGTGCTCGAGAGGGTGTCTGCCGTAGCACCCCTAACGAGATAGCGGCGTTTCGCGCAGTCGTTATTGCAAGTCATATCAGCAAAAGCAATCACTTTCCTCAGCAGCAGGCATTGCGAGCCCCGCGGCAGCTCTACATGAAGGTACCAATAGCCCAGGAAGGCCGCCGACCGCGGGAATTCGCGCCGCCCCCATCCCGCAAGCGTACACGAGACTTTCAGGGCAGCCTGGACGACATCGAGGGACTGGAATAATTGGCATTCGCCGGGTCACAGGGCTCGTTGGTCTAGGGGTATGATTCCTGCTTAGGGTGCAGGAGGTCCCGGGCTCAAATCCCGGACGAGCCCTAGCGTTTTGTGCAAACTGATCGCACGTCAGTGGCTGAGTCAGCGCAACAAGCTCGCCGTCAATATCAAATGAATTTCTTATTCGATGTGAGCAATTGACACTCTGGTCCGACACGTGAAGGCGATTACGAGGGTTTCGGGTACAGATGGTAGCAGATGCATGTTAGTACGTCTTGCTTAAAGTGATGAAAAAGTGTTTCGTCCCCGGGATCTAACCGGGGACCTTCTGCGTGTTAGGCAGACGTGATAACCGCTACACCACGGAAACTGCTTGTGTGCACCTTACTTCACAGACAACTTGTAGTGATGTTGCCATCGTAACTAAAAATTCAATAAATGTGGTACTTGCAAAACGAAGGGACATGCAGCAGATCCACACACGACGTGGCTCATTGGAGGACAATACGACATAGGCAGGAAAGTACTGTTTCCCGCCCGGGATCGAACCGGGGACCTTCTGCGTGTGAAGCAGACGTGATAACCGCTACACTACGGAAACGACGGACCCGAGGAGTCCATCCTTGTTCACTCGAACTTGCCTCAGACTTTCTCTCGTCCGCGAATGCACAAACGACAGTTCTTTTGTCAGCCTGGAACCCATCACAGCCGAGGCTCAAGAAGTCTTCGGGTGCTCGAGAGGGTGTCTGCCGTAGCACCCCTAACGAGATAGCGGCGTTTCGCGCAGTCGTTATTGCAAGTCATATCAGCAAAAGCAATCACTTTCTCAGCAGCAGGCATTGCGAGCCCCGCGGCAGCTCTACATGAAGGTACCAATAGCCCAGGAAGGCCGCCGACCGCGGGAATTCGCGCCGCCCCCATCCCGCAAGCGTACACGAGACTTTCAGGGCAGCCTGGACGACATCGAGGGACTGGAATAATTGGCATTCGCCGGGTCACAGGGCTCGTTGGTCTAGGGGTATGATTCCTGCTTAGGGTGCAGGAGGTCCCGGGTTCAAATCCCGGACGAGCCCTAGCGTTTTGTGCAAACTGATCGCACGTCAGTGGCTGAGTCAGCGCACAAGCTCGCCGTCAATATCAAATGAATTTCTTATTCGATGTGAGCAATTGACACTCTGGTCCGACACGTGAAGGCGATTACGAGGGTTTCGGGTACAGATGGTAGCAGATGCATGTTAGTACGTCTTGCTTAAAGTGATGAAAAAGTGTTTCGTCCCGGGATCTAACCGGGGACCTTCTGCGTGTTAGGCAGACGTGATAACCGCTACACCACGGAAACTGCTTGTGTGCACCTTACTTCACAGACAACTTGTAGTGATGTTGCCATCGTAACTAAAAAAATAAATGTGGTACTTGCAAAACGAAGGGACATGCAGCAGATCCACACACGACGTGGCTCATTGGAGGACAATACGACATAGGCAGGAAAGTACTGTTCCCGCCCGGGATCGAACCGGGGACCTTCTGCGTGTGAAGCAGACGTGATAACCGCTACACTACGGAAACGACGGACCCGAGGAGTCCATCCTTGTTCACTCGAACTTGCCTCAGACTTTCTCTCGTCCGCGAATGCACAAACGACAGTTCTTTTGTCAGCCTGGAACCCATCACAGCCGAGGGCTCAAGAAGTCTTCGGGGTGCTCGAGAGGGTGTCTGCCGTAGCACCCCTAACGAGATAGCGGCGTTTCGCGCAGTCGTTATTGCAAGTCATATCAGCAAAAGCAATCACTTTCTCAGCAGCAGGCATTGCGAGCCCCGCGGCAGCTCTACATGAAGGTACCAATAGCCCAGGAAGGCCGCCGACCGCGGGAATTCGCGCCGCCCCCATCCCGCAAGCGTACACGAGACTTTCAGGGCAGCCTGGACGACATCGAGGGACTGGAATAATTGGCATTCGCCGGGTCACAGGGCTCGTTGGTCTAGGGGTATGATTCCTGCTTAGGGTGCAGGAGGTCCCGGGTTCAAATCCCGGACGAGCCCTAGCGTTTTGTGCAAACTGATCGCACGTCAGTGGCTGAGTCAGCGCAACAAGCTCGCCGTCAATATCAAATGAATTTCTTATTCGATGTGAGCAATTGACACTCTGGTCCGACACGTGAAGGCGATTACGAGGGTTTCGGGTACAGATGGTAGCAGATGCATGTTAGTACGTCTTGCTTAAAGTGATGAAAAAGTGTTTCGTCCCGGGATCTAACCGGGGACCTTCTGCGTGTTAGGCAGACGTGATAACCGCTACACCACGGAAACTGCTTGTGTGCACCTTACTTCACAGACAACTTGTAGTGATGTTGCCATCGTAACTAAAAAATTCAATAAATGTGGTACTTGCAAAACGAAGGGACATGCAGCAGATCCACACACGACGTGGCTCATTGGAGGACAATACGACATAGGCAGGAAAGTACTGTTCCCGCCCGGGATCGAACCGGGGACCTTCTGCGTGTGAAGCAGACGTGATAACCGCTACACTACGGAAACGACGGACCCGAGGAGTCCATCCTTGTTCACTCGAACTTGCCTCAGACTTTCTCTCGTCCGCGAATGCACAAACGACAGTTCTTTTGTCAGCCTGGAACCCATCACAGCCGAGGGCTCAAGAAGTCTTCGGGGTGCTCGAGAGGGTGTCTGCCGTAGCACCCCTAACGAGATAGCGGCGTTTCGCGCAGTCGTTATTGCAAGTCATATCAGCAAAAGCAATCACTTTCTCAGCAGCAGGCATTGCGAGCCCCGCGGCAGCTCTACATGAAGGTACCAATAGCCCAGGAAGGCCGCCGACCGCGGGAATTCGCGCCGCCCCCATCCCGCAAGCGTACACGAGACTTTCAGGGCAGCCTGGACGACATCGAGGGACTGGAATAATTGGCATTCGCCGGGTCACAGGGCTCGTTGGTCTAGGGGTATGATTCCTGCTTAGGGTGCAGGAGGTCCCGGGCTCAAATCCCGGACGAGCCCTAGCGTTTTGTGCAAACTGATCGCACGTCAGTGGCTGAGTCAGCGCAACAAGCTCGCCGTCAATATCAAATGAATTTCTTATTCGATGTGAGCAATTGACACTCTGGTCCGACACGTGAAGGCGATTACGAGGGTTTCGGGTACAGATGGTAGCAGATGCATGTTAGTACGTCTTGCTTAAAGTGATGAAAAAGTGTTTCGTCCCGGGATCTAACCGGGGACCTTCTGCGTGTTAGGCAGACGTGATAACCGCTACACCACGGAAACTGCTTGTGTGCACCTTACTTCACAGACAACTTGTAGTGATGTTGCCATCGTAACTAAAAAATTCAATAAATGTGGTACTTGCAAAACGAAGGGACATGCAGCAGATCCACACACGACGTGGCTCATTGGAGGACAATACGACATAGGCAGGAAAGTACTGTTCCCGCCCGGGATCGAACCGGGGACCTTCTGCGTGTGAAGCAGACGTGATAACCGCTACACTACGGAAACGACGGACCCGAGGAGTCCATCCTTGTTCACTCGAACTTGCCTCAGACTTTCTCTCGTCCGCGAATGCACAAACGACAGTTCTTTTGTCAGCCTGGAACCCATCACAGCCGAGGGCTCAAGAAGTCTTCGGGGTGCTCGAGAGGGTGTCTGCCGTAGCACCCCTAACGAGATAGCGGCGTTTCGCGCAGTCGTTATTGCAAGTCATATCAGCAAAAGCAATCACTTTCTCAGCAGCAGGCATTGCGAGCCCCGCGGCAGCTCTACATGAAGGTACCAATAGCCCAGGAAGGCCGCCGACCGCGGGAATTCGCGCCGCCCCCATCCCGCAAGCGTACACGAGACTTTCAGGGCAGCCTGGACGACATCGAGGGACTGGAATAATTGGCATTCGCCGGGTCACAGGGCTCGTTGGTCTAGGGGTATGATTCCTGCTTAGGGTGCAGGAGGTCCCGGGTTCAAATCCCGGACGAGCCCTAGCGTTTTGTGCAAACTGATCGCACGTCAGTGGCTGAGTCAGCGCAACAAGCTCGCCGTCAATATCAAATGAATTTCTTATTCGATGTGAGCAATTGACACTCTGGTCCGACACGTGAAGGCGATTACGAGGGTTTCGGGTACAGATGGTAGCAGATGCATGTTAGTACGTCTTGCTTAAAGTGATGAAAAAGTGTTTCGTCCCGGGATCTAACCGGGGACCTTCTGCGTGTTAGGCAGACGTGATAACCGCTACACCACGGAAACTGCTTGTGTGCACCTTACTTCACAGACAACTTGTAGTGATGTTGCCATCGTAACTAAAAAATTCAATAAATGTGGTACTTGCAAAACGAAGGGACATGCAGCAGATCCACACACGACGTGGCTCATTGGAGGACAATACGACATAGGCAGGAAAGTACTGTTCCCGCCCGGGATCGAACCGGGGACCTTCTGCGTGTGAAGCAGACGTGATAACCGCTACACTACGGAAACGACGGACCCGAGGAGTCCATCCTTGTTCACTCGAACTTGCCTCAGACTTTCTCTCGTCCGCGAATGCACAAACGACAGTTCTTTTGTCAGCCTGGAACCCATCACAGCCGAGGGCTCAAGAAGTCTTCGGGGTGCTCGAGAGGGTGTCTGCCGTAGCACCCCTAACGAGATAGCGGCGTTTCGCGCAGTCGTTATTGCAAGTCATATCAGCAAAAGCAATCACTTTCTCAGCAGCAGGCATTGCGAGCCCCGCGGCAGCTCTACATGAAGGTACCAATAGCCCAGGAAGGCCGCCGACCGCGGGAATTCGCGCCGCCCCCATCCCGCAAGCGTACACGAGACTTTCAGGGCAGCCTGGACGACATCGAGGGACTGGAATAATTGGCATTCGCCGGGTCACAGGGCTCGTTGGTCTAGGGGTATGATTCCTGCTTAGGGTGCAGGAGGTCCCGGGCTCAAATCCCGGACGAGCCCTAGCGTTTTGTGCAAACTGATCGCACGTCAGTGGCTGAGTCAGCGCAACAAGCTCGCCGTCAATATCAAATGAATTTCTTATTCGATGTGAGCAATTGACACTCTGGTCCGACACGTGAAGGCGATTACGAGGGTTTCGGGTACAGATGGTAGCAGATGCATGTTAGTACGTCTTGCTTAAAGTGATGAAAAAGTGTTTCGTCCCGGGATCTAACCGGGGACCTTCTGCGTGTTAGGCAGACGTGATAACCGCTACACCACGGAAACTGCTTGTGTGCACCTTACTTCACAGACAACTTGTAGTGATGTTGCCATCGTAACTAAAAAATTCAATAAATGTGGTACTTGCAAAACGAAGGGACATGCAGCAGATCCACACACGACGTGGCTCATTGGAGGACAATACGACATAGGCAGGAAAGTACTGTTCCCGCCCGGGATCGAACCGGGGACCTTCTGCGTGTGAAGCAGACGTGATAACCGCTACACTACGGAAACGACGGACCCGAGGAGTCCATCCTTGTTCACTCGAACTTGCCTCAGACTTTCTCTCGTCCGCGAATGCACAAACGACAGTTCTTTTGTCAGCCTGGAACCCATCACAGCCGAGGGCTCAAGAAGTCTTCGGGGTGCTCGAGAGGGTGTCTGCCGTAGCACCCCTAACGAGATAGCGGCGTTTCGCGCAGTCGTTATTGCAAGTCATATCAGCAAAAGCAATCACTTTCTCAGCAGCAGGCATTGCGAGCCCCGCGGCAGCTCTACATGAAGGTACCAATAGCCCAGGAAGGCCGCCGACCGCGGGAATTCGCGCCGCCCCCATCCCGCAAGCGTACACGAGACTTTCAGGGCAGCCTGGACGACATCGAGGGACTGGAATAATTGGCATTCGCCGGGTCACAGGGCTCGTTGGTCTAGGGGTATGATTCCTGCTTAGGGTGCAGGAGGTCCCGGGTTCAAATCCCGGACGAGCCCTAGCGTTTTGTGCAAACTGATCGCACGTCAGTGGCTGAGTCAGCGCAACAAGCTCGCCGTCAATATCAAATGAATTTCTTATTCGATGTGAGCAATTGACACTCTGGTCCGACACGTGAAGGCGATTACGAGGGTTTCGGGTACAGATGGTAGCAGATGCATGTTAGTACGTCTTGCTTAAAGTGATGAAAAAGTGTTTCGTCCCGGGATCTAACCGGGGACCTTCTGCGTGTTAGGCAGACGTGATAACCGCTACACCACGGAAACTGCTTGTGTGCACCTTACTTCACAGACAACTTGTAGTGATGTTGCCATCGTAACTAAAAAATTCAATAAATGTGGTACTTGCAAAACGAAGGGACATGCAGCAGATCCACACACGACGTGGCTCATTGGAGGACAATACGACATAGGCAGGAAAGTACTGTTCCCGCCCGGGATCGAACCGGGGACCTTCTGCGTGTGAAGCAGACGTGATAACCGCTACACTACGGAAACGACGGACCCGAGGAGTCCATCCTTGTTCACTCGAACTTGCCTCAGACTTTCTCTCGTCCGCGAATGCACAAACGACAGTTCTTTTGTCAGCCTGGAACCCATCACAGCCGAGGGCTCAAGAAGTCTTCGGGGTGCTCGAGAGGGTGTCTGCCGTAGCACCCCTAACGAGATAGCGGCGTTTCGCGCAGTCGTTATTGCAAGTCATATCAGCAAAAGCAATCACTTTCTCAGCAGCAGGCATTGCGAGCCCCGCGGCAGCTCTACATGAAGGTACCAATAGCCCAGGAAGGCCGCCGACCGCGGGAATTCGCGCCGCCCCCATCCCGCAAGCGTACACGAGACTTTCAGGGCAGCCTGGACGACATCGAGGGACTGGAATAATTGGCATTCGCCGGGTCACAGGGCTCGTTGGTCTAGGGGTATGATTCCTGCTTAGGGTGCAGGAGGTCCCGGGTTCAAATCCCGGACGAGCCCTAGCGTTTTGTGCAAACTGATCGCACGTCAGTGGCTGAGTCAGCGCAACAAGCTCGCCGTCAATATCAAATGAATTTCTTATTCGATGTGAGCAATTGACACTCTGGTCCGACACGTGAAGGCGATTACGAGGGTTTCGGGTACAGATGGTAGCAGATGCATGTTAGTACGTCTTGCTTAAAGTGATGAAAAAGTGTTTCGTCCCGGGATCTAACCGGGGACCTTCTGCGTGTTAGGCAGACGTGATAACCGCTACACCACGGAAACTGCTTGTGTGCACCTTACTTCACAGACAACTTGTAGTGATGTTGCCATCGTAACTAAAAAATTCAATAAATGTGGTACTTGCAAAACGAAGGGACATGCAGCAGATCCACACACGACGTGGCTCATTGGAGGACAATACGACATAGGCAGGAAAGTACTGTTCCCGCCCGGGATCGAACCGGGGACCTTCTGCGTGTGAAGCAGACGTGATAACCGCTACACTACGGAAACGACGGACCCGAGGAGTCCATCCTTGTTCACTCGAACTTGCCTCAGACTTTCTCTCGTCCGCGAATGCACAAACGACAGTTCTTTTGTCAGCCTGGAACCCATCACAGCCGAGGGCTCAAGAAGTCTTCGGGGTGCTCGAGAGGGTGTCTGCCGTAGCACCCCTAACGAGATAGCGGCGTTTCGCGCAGTCGTTATTGCAAGTCATATCAGCAAAAGCAATCACTTTCTCAGCAGCAGGCATTGCGAGCCCCGCGGCAGCTCTACATGAAGGTACCAATAGCCCAGGAAGGCCGCCGACCGCGGGAATTCGCGCCGCCCCCATCCCGCAAGCGTACACGAGACTTTCAGGGCAGCCTGGACGACATCGAGGGACTGGAATAATTGGCATTCGCCGGGTCACAGGGCTCGTTGGTCTAGGGGTATGATTCCTGCTTAGGGTGCAGGAGGTCCCGGGCTCAAATCCCGGACGAGCCCTAGCGTTTTGTGCAAACTGATCGCACGTCAGTGGCTGAGTCAGCGCAACAAGCTCGCCGTCAATATCAAATGAATTTCTTATTCGATGTGAGCAATTGACACTCTGGTCCGACACGTGAAGGCGATTACGAGGGTTTCGGGTACAGATGGTAGCAGATGCATGTTAGTACGTCTTGCTTAAAGTGATGAAAAAGTGTTTCGTCCCGGGATCTAACCGGGGACCTTCTGCGTGTTAGGCAGACGTGATAACCGCTACACCACGGAAACTGCTTGTGTGCACCTTACTTCACAGACAACTTGTAGTGATGTTGCCATCGTAACTAAAAAATTCAATAAATGTGGTACTTGCAAAACGAAGGGACATGCAGCAGATCCACACACGACGTGGCTCATTGGAGGGCAATACGACATAGGCAGGAAAGTACTGTTCCCGCCCGGGATCGAACCGGGGACCTTCTGCGTGTGAAGCAGACGTGATAACCGCTACACTACGGAAACGACGGACCCGAGGAGTCCATCCTTGTTCACTCGAACTTGCCTCAGACTTTCTCTCGTCCGCGAATGCACAAACGACAGTTCTTTTGTCAGCCTGGAACCCATCACAGCCGAGGGCTCAAGAAGTCTTCGGGGTGCTCGAGAGGGTGTCTGCCGTAGCACCCCTAACGAGATAGCGGCGTTTCGCGCAGTCGTTATTGCAAGTCATATCAGCAAAAGCAATCACTTTCTCAGCAGCAGGCATTGCGAGCCCCGCGGCAGCTCTACATGAAGGTACCAATAGCCCAGGAAGGCCGCCGACCGCGGGAATTCGCGCCGCCCCCATCCCGCAAGCGTACACGAGACTTTCAGGGCAGCCTGGACGACATCGAGGGACTGGAATAATTGGCATTCGCCGGGTCACAGGGCTCGTTGGTCTAGGGGTATGATTCCTGCTTAGGGTGCAGGAGGTCCCGGGTTCAAATCCCGGACGAGCCCTAGCGTTTTGTGCAAACTGATCGCACGTCAGTGGCTGAGTCAGCGCAACAAGCTCGCCGTCAATATCAAATGAATTTCTTATTCGATGTGAGCAATTGACACTCTGGTCCGACACGTGAAGGCGATTACGAGGGTTTCGGGTACAGATGGTAGCAGATGCATGTTAGTACGTCTTGCTTAAAGTGATGAAAAAGTGTTTCGTCCCGGGATCTAACCGGGGACCTTCTGCGTGTTAGGCAGACGTGATAACCGCTACACCACGGAAACTGCTTGTGTGCACCTTACTTCACAGACAACTTGTAGTGATGTTGCCATCGTAACTAAAAAATTCAATAAATGTGGTACTTGCAAAACGAAGGGACATGCAGCAGATCCACACACGACGTGGCTCATTGGAGGACAATACGACATAGGCAGGAAAGTACTGTTCCCGCCCGGGATCGAACCGGGGACCTTCTGCGTGTGAAGCAGACGTGATAACCGCTACACTACGGAAACGACGGACCCGAGGAGTCCATCCTTGTTCACTCGAACTTGCCTCAGACTTTCTCTCGTCCGCGAATGCACAAACGACAGTTCTTTTGTCAGCCTGGAACCCATCACAGCCGAGGGCTCAAGAAGTCTTCGGGGTGCTCGAGAGGGTGTCTGCCGTAGCACCCCTAACGAGATAGCGGCGTTTCGCGCAGTCGTTATTGCAAGTCATATCAGCAAAAGCAATCACTTTCTCAGCAGCAGGCATTGCGAGCCCCGCGGCAGCTCTACATGAAGGTACCAATAGCCCAGGAAGGCCGCCGACCGCGGGAATTCGCGCCGCCCCCATCCCGCAAGCGTACACGAGACTTTCAGGGCAGCCTGGACGACATCGAGGGACTGGAATAATTGGCATTCGCCGGGTCACAGGGCTCGTTGGTCTAGGGGTATGATTCCTGCTTAGGGTGCAGGAGGTCCCGGGCTCAAATCCCGGACGAGCCCTAGCGTTTTGTGCAAACTGATCGCACGTCAGTGGCTGAGTCAGCGCAACAAGCTCGCCGTCAATATCAAATGAATTTCTTATTCGATGTGAGCAATTGACACTCTGGTCCGACACGTGAAGGCGATTACGAGGGTTTCGGGTACAGATGGTAGCAGATGCATGTTAGTACGTCTTGCTTAAAGTGATGAAAAAGTGTTTCGTCCCGGGATCTAACCGGGGACCTTCTGCGTGTTAGGCAGACGTGATAACCGCTACACCACGGAAACTGCTTGTGTGCACCTTACTTCACAGACAACTTGTAGTGATGTTGCCATCGTAACTAAAAAATTCAATAAATGTGGTACTTGCAAAACGAAGGGACATGCAGCAGATCCACACACGACGTGGCTCATTGGAGGACAATACGACATAGGCAGGAAAGTACTGTTCCCGCCCGGGATCGAACCGGGGACCTTCTGCGTGTGAAGCAGACGTGATAACCGCTACACTACGGAAACGACGGACCCGAGGAGTCCATCCTTGTTCACTCGAACTTGCCTCAGACTTTCTCTCGTCCGCGAATGCACAAACGACAGTTCTTTTGTCAGCCTGGAACCCATCACAGCCGAGGGCTCAAGAAGTCTTCGGGGTGCTCGAGAGGGTGTCTGCCGTAGCACCCCTAACGAGATAGCGGCGTTTCGCGCAGTCGTTATTGCAAGTCATATCAGCAAAAGCAATCACTTTCTCAGCAGCAGGCATTGCGAGCCCCGCGGCAGCAGCTCTACATGAAGGTACCAATAGCCCAGGAAGGCCGCCGACCGCGGGAATTCGCGCCGCCCCCATCCCGCAAGCGTACACGAGACTTTCAGGGCAGCCTGGACGACATCGAGGGACTGGAATAATTGGCATTCGCCGGGTCACAGGGCTCGTTGGTCTAGGGGTATGATTCCTGCTTAGGGTGCAGGAGGTCCCGGGTTCAAATCCCGGACGAGCCCTAGCGTTTTGTGCAAACTGATCGCACGTCAGTGGCTGAGTCAGCGCAACAAGCTCGCCGTCAATATCAAATGAATTTCTTATTCGATGTGAGCAATTGACACTCTGGTCCGACACGTGAAGGCGATTACGAGGGTTTCGGGTACAGATGGTAGCAGATGCATGTTAGTACGTCTTGCTTAAAGTGATGAAAAAGTGTTTCGTCCCGGGATCTAACCGGGGACCTTCTGCGTGTTAGGCAGACGTGATAACCGCTACACCACGGAAACTGCTTGTGTGCACCTTACTTCACAGACAACTTGTAGTGATGTTGCCATCGTAACTAAAAAATTCAATAAATGTGGTACTTGCAAAACGAAGGGACATGCAGCAGATCCACACACGACGTGGCTCATTGGAGGACAATACGACATAGGCAGGAAAGTACTGTTCCCGCCCGGGATCGAACCGGGGACCTTCTGCGTGTGAAGCAGACGTGATAACCGCTACACTACGGAAACGACGGACCCGAGGAGTCCATCCTTGTTCACTCGAACTTGCCTCAGACTTTCTCTCGTCCGCGAATGCACAAACGACAGTTCTTTTGTCAGCCTGGAACCCATCACAGCCGAGGGCTCAAGAAGTCTTCGGGGTGCTCGAGAGGGTGTCTGCCGTAGCACCCCTAACGAGATAGCGGCGTTTCGCGCAGTCGTTATTGCAAGTCATATCAGCAAAAGCAATCACTTTCTCAGCAGCAGGCATTGCGAGCCCCGCGGCAGCTCTACATGAAGGTACCAATAGCCCAGGAAGGCCGCCGACCGCGGGAATTCGCGCCGCCCCCATCCCGCAAGCGTACACGAGACTTTCAGGGCAGCCTGGACGACATCGAGGGACTGGAATAATTGGCATTCGCCGGGTCACAGGGCTCGTTGGTCTAGGGGTATGATTCCTGCTTAGGGTGCAGGAGGTCCCGGGCTCAAATCCCGGACGAGCCCTAGCGTTTTGTGCAAACTGATCGCACGTCAGTGGCTGAGTCAGCGCAACAAGCTCGCCGTCAATATCAAATGAATTTCTTATTCGATGTGAGCAATTGACACTCTGGTCCGACACGTGAAGGCGATTACGAGGGTTTCGGGTACAGATGGTAGCAGATGCATGTTAGTACGTCTTGCTTAAAGTGATGAAAAAGTGTTTCGTCCCGGGATCTAACCGGGGACCTTCTGCGTGTTAGGCAGACGTGATAACCGCTACACCACGGAAACTGCTTGTGTGCACCTTACTTCACAGACAACTTGTAGTGATGTTGCCATCGTAACTAAAAAATTCAATAAATGTGGTACTTGCAAAACGAAGGGACATGCAGCAGATCCACACACGACGTGGCTCATTGGAGGACAATACGACATAGGCAGGAAAGTACTGTTCCCGCCCGGGATCGAACCGGGGACCTTCTGCGTGTGAAGCAGACGTGATAACCGCTACACTACGGAAACGACGGACCCGAGGAGTCCATCCTTGTTCACTCGAACTTGCCTCAGACTTTCTCTCGTCCGCGAATGCACAAACGACAGTTCTTTTGTCAGCCTGGAACCCATCACAGCCGAGGGCTCAAGAAGTCTTCGGGGTGCTCGAGAGGGTGTCTGCCGTAGCACCCCTAACGAGATAGCGGCGTTTCGCGCAGTCGTTATTGCAAGTCATATCAGCAAAAGCAATCACTTTCTCAGCAGCAGGCATTGCGAGCCCCGCGGCAGCTCTACATGAAGGTACCAATAGCCCAGGAAGGCCGCCGACCGCGGGAATTCGCGCCGCCCCCATCCCGCAAGCGTACACGAGACTTTCAGGGCAGCCTGGACGACATCGAGGGACTGGAATAATTGGCATTCGCCGGGTCACAGGGCTCGTTGGTCTAGGGGTATGATTCCTGCTTAGGGTGCAGGAGGTCCCGGGTTCAAATCCCGGACGAGCCCTAGCGTTTTGTGCAAACTGATCGCACGTCAGTGGCTGAGTCAGCGCAACAAGCTCGCCGTCAATATCAAATGAATTTCTTATTCGATGTGAGCAATTGACACTCTGGTCCGACACGTGAAGGCGATTACGAGGGTTTCGGGTACAGATGGTAGCAGATGCATGTTAGTACGTCTTGCTTAAAGTGATGAAAAAGTGTTTCGTCCCGGGATCTAACCGGGGACCTTCTGCGTGTTAGGCAGACGTGATAACCGCTACACCACGGAAACTGCTTGTGTGCACCTTACTTCACAGACAACTTGTAGTGATGTTGCCATCGTAACTAAAAAATTCAATAAATGTGGTACTTGCAAAACGAAGGGACATGCAGCAGATCCACACACGACGTGGCTCATTGGAGGACAATACGACATAGGCAGGAAAGTACTGTTCCCGCCCGGGATCGAACCGGGGACCTTCTGCGTGTGAAGCAGACGTGATAACCGCTACACTACGGAAACGACGGACCCGAGGAGTCCATCCTTGTTCACTCGAACTTGCCTCAGACTTTCTCTCGTCCGCGAATGCACAAACGACAGTTCTTTTGTCAGCCTGGAACCCATCACAGCCGAGGGCTCAAGAAGTCTTCGGGGTGCTCGAGAGGGTGTCTGCCGTAGCACCCCTAACGAGATAGCGGCGTTTCGCGCAGTCGTTATTGCAAGTCATATCAGCAAAAGCAATCACTTTCTCAGCAGCAGGCATTGCGAGCCCCGCGGCAGCTCTACATGAAGGTACCAATAGCCCAGGAAGGCCGCCGACCGCGGGAATTCGCGCCGCCCCCATCCCGCAAGCGTACACGAGACTTTCAGGGCAGCCTGGACGACATCGAGGGACTGGAATAATTGGCATTCGCCGGGTCACAGGGCTCGTTGGTCTAGGGGTATGATTCCTGCTTAGGGTGCAGGAGGTCCCGGGTTCAAATCCCGGACGAGCCCTAGCGTTTTGTGCAAACTGATCGCACGTCAGTGGCTGAGTCAGCGCAACAAGCTCGCCGTCAATATCAAATGAATTTCTTATTCGATGTGAGCAATTGACACTCTGGTCCGACACGTGAAGGCGATTACGAGGGTTTCGGGTACAGATGGTAGCAGATGCATGTTAGTACGTCTTGCTTAAAGTGATGAAAAAGTGTTTCGTCCCGGGATCTAACCGGGGACCTTCTGCGTGTTAGGCAGACGTGATAACCGCTACACCACGGAAACTGCTTGTGTGCACCTTACTTCACAGACAACTTGTAGTGATGTTGCCATCGTAACTAAAAAATTCAATAAATGTGGTACTTGCAAAACGAAGGGACATGCAGCAGATCCACACACGACGTGGCTCATTGGAGGACAATACGACATAGGCAGGAAAGTACTGTTCCCGCCCGGGATCGAACCGGGGACCTTCTGCGTGTGAAGCAGACGTGATAACCGCTACACTACGGAAACGACGGACCCGAGGAGTCCATCCTTGTTCACTCGAACTTGCCTCAGACTTTCTCTCGTCCGCGAATGCACAAACGACAGTTCTTTTGTCAGCCTGGAACCCATCACAGCCGAGGGCTCAAGAAGTCTTCGGGGTGCTCGAGAGGGTGTCTGCCGTAGCACCCCTAACGAGATAGCGGCGTTTCGCGCAGTCGTTATTGCAAGTCATATCAGCAAAAGCAATCACTTTCTCAGCAGCAGGCATTGCGAGCCCCGCGGCAGCTCTACATGAAGGTACCAATAGCCCAGGAAGGCCGCCGACCGCGGGAATTCGCGCCGCCCCCATCCCGCAAGCGTACACGAGACTTTCAGGGCAGCCTGGACGACATCGAGGGACTGGAATAATTGGCATTCGCCGGGTCACAGGGCTCGTTGGTCTAGGGGTATGATTCCTGCTTAGGGTGCAGGAGGTCCCGGGCTCAAATCCCGGACGAGCCCTAGCGTTTTGTGCAAACTGATCGCACGTCAGTGGCTGAGTCAGCGCAACAAGCTCGCCGTCAATATCAAATGAATTTCTTATTCGATGTGAGCAATTGACACTCTGGTCCGACACGTGAAGGCGATTACGAGGGTTTCGGGTACAGATGGTAGCAGATGCATGTTAGTACGTCTTGCTTAAAGTGATGAAAAAGTGTTTCGTCCCGGGATCTAACCGGGGACCTTCTGCGTGTTAGGCAGACGTGATAACCGCTACACCACGGAAACTGCTTGTGTGCACCTTACTTCACAGACAACTTGTAGTGATGTTGCCATCGTAACTAAAAAATTCAATAAATGTGGTACTTGCAAAACGAAGGGACATGCAGCAGATCCACACACGACGTGGCTCATTGGAGGACAATACGACATAGGCAGGAAAGTACTGTTCCCGCCCGGGATCGAACCGGGGACCTTCTGCGTGTGAAGCAGACGTGATAACCGCTACACTACGGAAACGACGGACCCGAGGAGTCCATCCTTGTTCACTCGAACTTGCCTCAGACTTTCTCTCGTCCGCGAATGCACAAACGACAGTTCTTTTGTCAGCCTGGAACCCATCACAGCCGAGGGCTCAAGAAGTCTTCGGGGTGCTCGAGAGGGTGTCTGCCGTAGCACCCCTAACGAGATAGCGGCGTTTCGCGCAGTCGTTATTGCAAGTCATATCAGCAAAAGCAATCACTTTCTCAGCAGCAGGCATTGCGAGCCCCGCGGCAGCTCTACATGAAGGTACCAATAGCCCAGGAAGGCCGCCGACCGCGGGAATTCGCGCCGCCCCCATCCCGCAAGCGTACACGAGACTTTCAGGGCAGCCTGGACGACATCGAGGGACTGGAATAATTGGCATTCGCCGGGTCACAGGGCTCGTTGGTCTAGGGGTATGATTCCTGCTTAGGGTGCAGGAGGTCCCGGGTTCAAATCCCGGACGAGCCCTAGCGTTTTGTGCAAACTGATCGCACGTCAGTGGCTGAGTCAGCGCAACAAGCTCGCCGTCAATATCAAATGAATTTCTTATTCGATGTGAGCAATTGACACTCTGGTCCGACACGTGAAGGCGATTACGAGGGTTTCGGGTACAGATGGTAGCAGATGCATGTTAGTACGTCTTGCTTAAAGTGATGAAAAAGTGTTTCGTCCCGGGATCTAACCGGGGACCTTCTGCGTGTTAGGCAGACGTGATAACCGCTACACCACGGAAACTGCTTGTGTGCACCTTACTTCACAGACAACTTGTAGTGATGTTGCCATCGTAACTAAAAAATTCAATAAATGTGGTACTTGCAAAACGAAGGGACATGCAGCAGATCCACACACGACGTGGCTCATTGGAGGACAATACGACATAGGCAGGAAAGTACTGTTCCCGCCCGGGATCGAACCGGGGACCTTCTGCGTGTGAAGCAGACGTGATAACCGCTACACTACGGAAACGACGGACCCGAGGAGTCCATCCTTGTTCACTCGAACTTGCCTCAGACTTTCTCTCGTCCGCGAATGCACAAACGACAGTTCTTTTGTCAGCCTGGAACCCATCACAGCCGAGGGCTCAAGAAGTCTTCGGGGTGCTCGAGAGGGTGTCTGCCGTAGCACCCCTAACGAGATAGCGGCGTTTCGCGCAGTCGTTATTGCAAGTCATATCAGCAAAAGCAATCACTTTCTCAGCAGCAGGCATTGCGAGCCCCGCGGCAGCTCTACATGAAGGTACCAATAGCCCAGGAAGGCCGCCGACCGCGGGAATTCGCGCCGCCCCCATCCCGCAAGCGTACACGAGACTTTCAGGGCAGCCTGGACGACATCGAGGGACTGGAATAATTGGCATTCGCCGGGTCACAGGGCTCGTTGGTCTAGGGGTATGATTCCTGCTTAGGGTGCAGGAGGTCCCGGGCTCAAATCCCGGACGAGCCCTAGCGTTTTGTGCAAACTGATCGCACGTCAGTGGCTGAGTCAGCGCAACAAGCTCGCCGTCAATATCAAATGAATTTCTTATTCGATGTGAGCAATTGACACTCTGGTCCGACACGTGAAGGCGATTACGAGGGTTTCGGGTACAGATGGTAGCAGATGCATGTTAGTACGTCTTGCTTAAAGTGATGAAAAAGTGTTTCGTCCCGGGATCTAACCGGGGACCTTCTGCGTGTTAGGCAGACGTGATAACCGCTACACCACGGAAACTGCTTGTGTGCACCTTACTTCACAGACAACTTGTAGTGATGTTGCCATCGTAACTAAAAAATTCAATAAATGTGGTACTTGCAAAACGAAGGGACATGCAGCAGATCCACACACGACGTGGCTCATTGGAGGACAATACGACATAGGCAGGAAAGTACTGTTCCCGCCCGGGATCGAACCGGGGACCTTCTGCGTGTGAAGCAGACGTGATAACCGCTACACTACGGAAACGACGGACCCGAGGAGTCCATCCTTGTTCACTCGAACTTGCCTCAGACTTTCTCTCGTCCGCGAATGCACAAACGACAGTTCTTTTGTCAGCCTGGAACCCATCACAGCCGAGGGCTCAAGAAGTCTTCGGGGTGCTCGAGAGGGTGTCTGCCGTAGCACCCCTAACGAGATAGCGGCGTTTCGCGCAGTCGTTATTGCAAGTCATATCAGCAAAAGCAATCACTTTCTCAGCAGCAGGCATTGCGAGCCCCGCGGCAGCTCTACATGAAGGTACCAATAGCCCAGGAAGGCCGCCGACCGCGGGAATTCGCGCCGCCCCCATCCCGCAAGCGTACACGAGACTTTCAGGGCAGCCTGGACGACATCGAGGGACTGGAATAATTGGCATTCGCCGGGTCACAGGGCTCGTTGGTCTAGGGGTATGATTCCTGCTTAGGGTGCAGGAGGTCCCGGGTTCAAATCCCGGACGAGCCCTAGCGTTTTGTGCAAACTGATCGCACGTCAGTGGCTGAGTCAGCGCAACAAGCTCGCCGTCAATATCAAATGAATTTCTTATTCGATGTGAGCAATTGACACTCTGGTCCGACACGTGAAGGCGATTACGAGGGTTTCGGGTACAGATGGTAGCAGATGCATGTTAGTACGTCTTGCTTAAAGTGATGAAAAAGTGTTTCGTCCCGGGATCTAACCGGGGACCTTCTGCGTGTTAGGCAGACGTGATAACCGCTACACCACGGAAACTGCTTGTGTGCACCTTACTTCACAGACAACTTGTAGTGATGTTGCCATCGTAACTAAAAAATTCAATAAATGTGGTACTTGCAAAACGAAGGGACATGCAGCAGATCCACACACGACGTGGCTCATTGGAGGACAATACGACATAGGCAGGAAAGTACTGTTCCCGCCCGGGATCGAACCGGGGACCTTCTGCGTGTGAAGCAGACGTGATAACCGCTACACTACGGAAACGACGGACCCGAGGAGTCCATCCTTGTTCACTCGAACTTGCCTCAGACTTTCTCTCGTCCGCGAATGCACAAACGACAGTTCTTTTGTCAGCCTGGAACCCATCACAGCCGAGGGCTCAAGAAGTCTTCGGGGTGCTCGAGAGGGTGTCTGCCGTAGCACCCCTAACGAGATAGCGGCGTTTCGCGCAGTCGTTATTGCAAGTCATATCAGCAAAAGCAATCACTTTCTCAGCAGCAGGCATTGCGAGCCCCGCGGCAGCTCTACATGAAGGTACCAATAGCCCAGGAAGGCCGCCGACCGCGGGAATTCGCGCCGCCCCCATCCCGCAAGCGTACACGAGACTTTCAGGGCAGCCTGGACGACATCGAGGGACTGGAATAATTGGCATTCGCCGGGTCACAGGGCTCGTTGGTCTAGGGGTATGATTCCTGCTTAGGGTGCAGGAGGTCCCGGGCTCAAATCCCGGACGAGCCCTAGCGTTTTGTGCAAACTGATCGCACGTCAGTGGCTGAGTCAGCGCAACAAGCTCGCCGTCAATATCAAATGAATTTCTTATTCGATGTGAGCAATTGACACTCTGGTCCGACACGTGAAGGCGATTACGAGGGTTTCGGGTACAGATGGTAGCAGATGCATGTTAGTACGTCTTGCTTAAAGTGATGAAAAAGTGTTTCGTCCCGGGATCTAACCGGGGACCTTCTGCGTGTTAGGCAGACGTGATAACCGCTACACCACGGAAACTGCTTGTGTGCACCTTACTTCACAGACAACTTGTAGTGATGTTGCCATCGTAACTAAAAAATTCAATAAATGTGGTACTTGCAAAACGAAGGGACATGCAGCAGATCCACACACGACGTGGCTCATTGGAGGACAATACGACATAGGCAGGAAAGTACTGTTCCCGCCCGGGATCGAACCGGGGACCTTCTGCGTGTGAAGCAGACGTGATAACCGCTACACTACGGAAACGACGGACCCGAGGAGTCCATCCTTGTTCACTCGAACTTGCCTCAGACTTTCTCTCGTCCGCGAATGCACAAACGACAGTTCTTTTGTCAGCCTGGAACCCATCACAGCCGAGGGCTCAAGAAGTCTTCGGGGTGCTCGAGAGGGTGTCTGCCGTAGCACCCCTAACGAGATAGCGGCGTTTCGCGCAGTCGTTATTGCAAGTCATATCAGCAAAAGCAATCACTTTCTCAGCAGCAGGCATTGCGAGCCCCGCGGCAGCTCTACATGAAGGTACCAATAGCCCAGGAAGGCCGCCGACCGCGGGAATTCGCGCCGCCCCCATCCCGCAAGCGTACACGAGACTTTCAGGGCAGCCTGGACGACATCGAGGGACTGGAATAATTGGCATTCGCCGGGTCACAGGGCTCGTTGGTCTAGGGGTATGATTCCTGCTTAGGGTGCAGGAGGTCCCGGGTTCAAATCCCGGACGAGCCCTAGCGTTTTGTGCAAACTGATCGCACGTCAGTGGCTGAGTCAGCGCAACAAGCTCGCCGTCAATATCAAATGAATTTCTTATTCGATGTGAGCAATTGACACTCTGGTCCGACACGTGAAGGCGATTACGAGGGTTTCGGGTACAGATGGTAGCAGATGCATGTTAGTACGTCTTGCTTAAAGTGATGAAAAAGTGTTTCGTCCCGGGATCTAACCGGGGACCTTCTGCGTGTTAGGCAGACGTGATAACCGCTACACCACGGAAACTGCTTGTGTGCACCTTACTTCACAGACAACTTGTAGTGATGTTGCCATCGTAACTAAAAAATTCAATAAATGTGGTACTTGCAAAACGAAGGGACATGCAGCAGATCCACACACGACGTGGCTCATTGGAGGACAATACGACATAGGCAGGAAAGTACTGTTCCCGCCCGGGATCGAACCGGGGACCTTCTGCGTGTGAAGCAGACGTGATAACCGCTACACTACGGAAACGACGGACCCGAGGAGTCCATCCTTGTTCACTCGAACTTGCCTCAGACTTTCTCTCGTCCGCGAATGCACAAACGACAGTTCTTTTGTCAGCCTGGAACCCATCACAGCCGAGGGCTCAAGAAGTCTTCGGGGTGCTCGAGAGGGTGTCTGCCGTAGCACCCCTAACGAGATAGCGGCGTTTCGCGCAGTCGTTATTGCAAGTCATATCAGCAAAAGCAATCACTTTCTCAGCAGCAGGCATTGCGAGCCCCGCGGCAGCTCTACATGAAGGTACCAATAGCCCAGGAAGGCCGCCGACCGCGGGAATTCGCGCCGCCCCCATCCCGCAAGCGTACACGAGACTTTCAGGGCAGCCTGGACGACATCGAGGGACTGGAATAATTGGCATTCGCCGGGTCACAGGGCTCGTTGGTCTAGGGGTATGATTCCTGCTTAGGGTGCAGGAGGTCCCGGGTTCAAATCCCGGACGAGCCCTAGCGTTTTGTGCAAACTGATCGCACGTCAGTGGCTGAGTCAGCGCAACAAGCTCGCCGTCAATATCAAATGAATTTCTTATTCGATGTGAGCAATTGACACTCTGGTCCGACACGTGAAGGCGATTACGAGGGTTTCGGGTACAGATGGTAGCAGATGCATGTTAGTACGTCTTGCTTAAAGTGATGAAAAAGTGGTTTCGTCCCGGGATCTAACCGGGGACCTTCTGCGTGTTAGGCAGACGTGATAACCGCTACACCACGGAAACTGCTTGTGTGCACCTTACTTCACAGACAACTTGTAGTGATGTTGCCATCGTAACTAAAAATTCAATAAATGTGGTACTTGCAAACGAAGGGACATGCAGCAGATCCACACACGACGTGGCTCAATTGGGAGGACAATACGACATAGGCAGGAAAGTACTGTTCCGCCCGGGATCGAACCGGGGACCTTCTGCGTGTGAAGCAGACGTGATAACCGCTACACTACGGAAACGACGGACCCGAGGAGTCCATCCTTGTTCACTCGAACTTGCCTCAGACTTTCTCTCGTCCGCGAATGCACAAACGACAGTTCTTTTGTCAGCCTGGAACCCATCACAGCCGAGGCTCAAGAAGTCTTCGGGGTGCTCGAGAGGGTGTCTGCCGTAGCACCCCTAACGAGATAGCGCGCGTTTCGCGCAGTCGTTATTGCAAGTCATATCAGCAAAAGCAATCACTTTCTCAGCAGCAGGCATTGCGAGCCCCGCGGCAGCTCTACATGAAGGTACCAATAGCCAGGAAGGCCGCCGACCGCGGGAATTCGCGCCGCCCCCATCCCGCAAGCGTACACGAGACTTTCAGGGCAGCCTGGACGACATCGAGGGGACTGGAATAATTGGCATTCGCCCGGGTCACAGGGCTCGTTGGTCTAGGGGTATGATTCCTGCTTAGGGTGCAGGAGGTCCCGGGCTCAAATCCCGGACGAGCCCTAGCGTTTTGTGCAAACTGATCGCACGTCAAGTGGCTGAGTCAGCGCAACAAGCTCGCCGTCAATATCAAATGAATTTCTTATTCGATGTGAGCAATTGACACTCTGGTCCGACACGTGAAGGCGATTACGAGGGTTTCGGGTACAGAT
>NC_064639.1:1122328975-1122450339 GCF_023864345.2 Schistocerca serialis cubense | reverse complement strand
ACGTGAAGGCGATTACGAGGGTTTCGGGTACAGATGGTAGCAGATGCATGTTAGTACGTCTTGCTTAAAGTGATGAAAAAGTGTTTCGTCCCGGGATCTAACCGGGGACCTTCTGCGTGTTAGGCAGACGTGATAACCGCTACACCACGGAAACTGCTTGTGTGCACCTTACTTCACAGACAACTTGTAGTGATGTTGCCATCGTAACTAAAAAATTCAATAAATGTGGTACTTGCAAAACGAAGGGACATGCAGCAGATCCACACACGACGTGGCTCATTGGAGGACAATACGACATAGGCAGGAAAGTACTGTTCCCGCCCGGGATCGAACCGGGGACCTTCTGCGTGTGAAGCAGACGTGATAACCGCTACACTACGGAAACGACGGACCCGAGGAGTCCATCCTTGTTCACTCGAACTTGCCTCAGACTTTCTCTCGTCCGCGAATGCACAAACGACAGTTCTTTTGTCAGCCTGGAACCCATCACAGCCGAGGGCTCAAGAAGTCTTCGGGGTGCTCGAGAGGGTGTCTGCCGTAGCACCCCTAACGAGATAGCGGCGTTTCGCGCAGTCGTTATTGCAAGTCATATCAGCAAAAGCAATCACTTTCTCAGCAGCAGGCATTGCGAGCCCCGCGGCAGCTCTACATGAAGGTACCAATAGCCCAGGAAGGCCGCCGACCGCGGGAATTCGCGCCGCCCCCATCCCGCAAGCGTACACGAGACTTTCAGGGCAGCCTGGACGACATCGAGGGACTGGAATAATTGGCATTCGCCGGGTCACAGGGCTCGTTGGTCTAGGGGTATGATTCCTGCTTAGGGTGCAGGAGGTCCCGGGCTCAAATCCCGGACGAGCCCTAGCGTTTTGTGCAAACTGATCGCACGTCAGTGGCTGAGTCAGCGCAACAAGCTCGCCGTCAATATCAAATGAATTTCTTATTCGATGTGAGCAATTGACACTCTGGTCCGACACGTGAAGGCGATTACGAGGGTTTCGGGTACAGATGGTAGCAGATGCATGTTAGTACGTCTTGCTTAAAGTGATGAAAAAGTGTTTCGTCCCGGGATCTAACCGGGGACCTTCTGCGTGTTAGGCAGACGTGATAACCGCTACACCACGGAAACTGCTTGTGTGCACCTTACTTCACAGACAACTTGTAGTGATGTTGCCATCGTAACTAAAAAAATTCAATAAATGTGGTACTTGCAAAACGAAGGGACATGCAGCAGATCCACACACGACGTGGCTCATTGGAGGACAATACGACATAGGCAGGAAAGTACTGTTCCCGCCCGGGATCGAACCGGGGACCTTCTGCGTGTGAAGCAGACGTGATAACCGCTACACTACGGAAACGACGGACCCGAGGAGTCCATCCTTGTTCACTCGAACTTGCCTCAGACTTTCTCTCGTCCGCGAATGCACAAACGACAGTTCTTTTGTCAGCCTGGAACCCATCACAGCCGAGGGCTCAAGAAGTCTTCGGGGTGCTCGAGAGGGTGTCTGCCGTAGCACCCCTAACGAGATAGCGGCGTTTCGCGCAGTCGTTATTGCAAGTCATATCAGCAAAAGCAATCACTTTCTCAGCAGCAGGCATTGCGAGCCCCGCGGCAGCTCTACATGAAGGTACCAATAGCCCAGGAAGGCCGCCGACCGCGGGAATTCGCGCCGCCCCCATCCCGCAAGCGTAACACGAAGACTTTCAGGGCAGCCTGGACGACATCGAGGGACTGGAATAATTGGCATTCGCCGGGTCACAGGGCTCGTTGGTCTAGGGGTATGATTCCTGCTTAGGGTGCAGGAGGTCCCGGGTTCAAATCCCGGACGAGCCCTAGCGTTTTGTGCAAACTGATCGCACGTCAGTGGCTGAGTCAGCGCAACAAGCTCGCCGTCAATATCAAATGAATTTCTTATTCGATGTGAGCAATTGACACTCTGGTCCGACACGTGAAGGCGATTACGAGGGTTTCGGGTACAGATGGTAGCAGATGCATGTTAGTACGTCTTGCTTAAAGTGATGAAAAAGTGTTTCGTCCCGGGATCTAACCGGGGACCTTCTGCGTGTTAGGCAGACGTGATAACCGCTACACCACGGAAACTGCTTGTGTGCACCTTACTTCACAGACAACTTGTAGTGATGTTGCCATCGTAACTAAAAAATTCAATAAATGTGGTACTTGCAAAACGAAGGGGACATGCAGCAGATCCACACACGACGTGGCTCATTGGAGGACAATACGACATAGGCAGGAAAGTACTGTTCCCGCCCGGGATCGAACCGGGGACCTTCTGCGTGTGAAGCAGACGTGATAACCGCTACACTACGGAAACGACGGACCCGAGGAGTCCATCCTTGTTCACTCGAACTTGCCTCAGACTTTCTCTCGTCCGCGAATGCACAAACGACAGTTCTTTTGTCAGCCTGGAACCCATCACAGCCGAGGGCTCAAGAAGTCTTCGGGGTGCTCGAGAGGGTGTCTGCCGTAGCACCCCTAACGAGATAGCGGCGTTTCGCGCAGTCGTTATTGCAAGTCATATCAGCAAAAGCAATCACTTTCTCAGCAGCAGGCATTGCGAGCCCCGCGGCAGCTCTACATGAAGGTACCAATAGCCCAGGAAGGCCGCCGACCGCGGGAATTCGCGCCGCCCCCATCCCGCAAGCGTACACGAGACTTTCAGGGCAGCCTGGACGACATCGAGGGACTGGAATAATTGGCATTCGCCGGGTCACAGGGCTCGTTGGTCTAGGGGTATGATTCCTGCTTAGGGTGCAGGAGGTCCCGGGCTCAAATCCCGGACGAGCCCTAGCGTTTTGTGCAAACTGATCGCACGTCAGTGGCTGAGTCAGCGCAACAAGCTCGCCGTCAATATCAAATGAATTTCTTATTCGATGTGAGCAATTGACACTCTGGTCCGACACGTGAAGGCGATTACGAGGGTTTCGGGTACAGATGGTAGCAGATGCATGTTAGTACGTCTTGCTTAAAGTGATGAAAAAGTGTTTCGTCCCGGGATCTAACCGGGGACCTTCTGCGTGTTAGGCAGACGTGATAACCGCTACACCACGGAAACTGCTTGTGTGCACCTTACTTCACAGACAACTTGTAGTGATGTTGCCATCGTAACTAAAAAATTCAATAAATGTGGTACTTGCAAAACGAAGGGACATGCAGCAGATCCACACACGACGTGGCTCATTGGAGGACAATACGACATAGGCAGGAAAGTACTGTTCCCGCCCGGGATCGAACCGGGGACCTTCTGCGTGTGAAGCAGACGTGATAACCGCTACACTACGGAAACGACGGACCCGAGGAGTCCATCCTTGTTCACTCGAACTTGCCTCAGACTTTCTCTCGTCCGCGAATGCACAAACGACAGTTCTTTTGTCAGCCTGGAACCCATCACAGCCGAGGGCTCAAGAAGTCTTCGGGGTGCTCGAGAGGGTGTCTGCCCGTAGCACCCCTAACGAGATAGCGGCGTTTCGCGCAGTCGTTATTGCAAGTCATATCAGCAAAAGCAATCACTTTCTCAGCAGCAGGCATTGCGAGCCCCGCGGCAGCTCTACATGAAGGTACCAATAGCCCAGGAAGGCCGCCGACCGCGGGAATTCGCGCCGCCCCCATCCCGCAAGCGTACACGAGACTTTCAGGGCAGCCTGGACGACATCGAGGGACTGGAATAATTGGCATTCGCCGGGTCACAGGGCTCGTTGGTCTAGGGGTATGATTCCTGCTTAGGGTGCAGGAGGTCCCGGGTTCAAATCCCGGACGAGCCCTAGCGTTTTGTGCAAACTGATCGCACGTCAGTGGCTGAGTCAGCGCAACAAGCTCGCCGTCAATATCAAATGAATTTCTTATTCGATGTGAGCAATTGACACTCTGGTCCGACACGTGAAGGCGATTACGAGGGTTTCGGGTACAGATGGTAGCAGATGCATGTTAGTACGTCTTGCTTAAAGTGATGAAAAAGTGTTTCGTCCCGGATCTAACCGGGGACCTTCTGCGTGTTAGGCAGACGTGATAACCGCTACACCACGGAAACTGCTTGTGTGCACCTTACTTCACAGACAACTTGTAGTGATGTTGCCATCGTAACTAAAAAATTCAATAAATGTGGTACTTGCAAAACGAAGGGACATGCAGCAGATCCACACACGACGTGGCTCATTGGAGGACAATACGACATAGGCAGGAAAGTACTGTTCCCGCCCGGGATCGAACCGGGGACCTTCTGCGTGTGAAGCAGACGTGATAACCGCTACACTACGGAAACGACGGACCCGAGGAGTCCATCCTTGTTCACTCGAACTTGCCTCAGACTTTCTCTCGTCCGCGAATGCACAAACGACAGTTCTTTTGTCAGCCTGGAACCCATCACAGCCGAGGGCTCAAGAAGTCTTCGGGGTGCTCGAGAGGGTGTCTGCCGTAGCACCCCTAACGAGATAGCGGCGTTTCGCGCAGTCGTTATTGCAAGTCATATCAGCAAAAGCAATCACTTTCTCAGCAGCAGGCATTGCGAGCCCCGCGGCAGCTCTACATGAAGGTACCAATAGCCCAGGAAGGCCGCCGACCGCGGGAATTCGCGCCGCCCCCATCCCGCAAGCGTACACGAGACTTTCAGGGCAGCCTGGACGACATCGAGGGACTGGAATAATTGGCATTCGCCGGGTCACAGGGCTCGTTGGTCTAGGGGTATGATTCCTGCTTAGGGTGCAGGAGGTCCCGGGCTCAAATCCCGGACGAGCCCTAGCGTTTTGTGCAAACTGATCGCACGTCAGTGGCTGAGTCAGCGCAACAAGCTCGCCGTCAATATCAAATGAATTTCTTATTCGATGTGAGCAATTGACACTCTGGTCCGACACGTGAAGGCGATTACGAGGGTTTCGGGTACAGATGGTAGCAGATGCATGTTAGTACGTCTTGCTTAAAGTGATGAAAAAGTGTTTCGTCCCGGGATCTAACCGGGGACCTTCTGCGTGTTAGGCAGACGTGATAACCGCTACACCACGGAAACTGCTTGTGTGCACCTTACTTCACAGACAACTTGTAGTGATGTTGCCATCGTAACTAAAAAATTCAATAAATGTGGTACTTGCAAAACGAAGGGACATGCAGCAGATCCACACACGACGTGGCTCATTGGAGGACAATACGACATAGGCAGGAAAGTACTGTTCCCGCCCGGGATCGAACCGGGGACCTTCTGCGTGTGAAGCAGACGTGATAACCGCTACACTACGGAAACGACGGACCCGAGGAGTCCATCCTTGTTCACTCGAACTTGCCTCAGACTTTCTCTCGTCCGCGAATGCACAAACGACAGTTCTTTTGTCAGCCTGGAACCCATCACAGCCGAGGGCTCAAGAAGTCTTCGGGGTGCTCGAGAGGGTGTCTGCCGTAGCACCCCTAACGAGATAGCGGCGTTTCGCGCAGTCGTTATTGCAAGTCATATCAGCAAAAGCAATCACTTTCTCAGCAGCAGGCATTGCGAGCCCCGCGGCAGCTCTACATGAAGGTACCAATAGCCCAGGAAGGCCGCCGACCGCGGGAATTCGCGCCGCCCCCATCCCGCAAGCGTACACGAGACTTTCAGGGCAGCCTGGACGACATCGAGGGACTGGAATAATTGGCATTCGCCGGGTCACAGGGCTCGTTGGTCTAGGGGTATGATTCCTGCTTAGGGTGCAGGAGGTCCCGGGTTCAAATCCCGGACGAGCCCTAGCGTTTTGTGCAAACTGATCGCACGTCAGTGGCTGAGTCAGCGCAACAAGCTCGCCGTCAATATCAAATGAATTTCTTATTCGATGTGAGCAATTGACACTCTGGTCCGACACGTGAAGGCGATTACGAGGGTTTCGGGTACAGATGGTAGCAGATGCATGTTAGTACGTCTTGCTTAAAGTGATGAAAAAGTGTTTCGTCCCGGGATCTAACCGGGGACCTTCTGCGTGTTAGGCAGACGTGATAACCGCTACACCACGGAAACTGCTTGTGTGCACCTTACTTCACAGACAACTTGTAGTGATGTTGCCATCGTAACTAAAAAATTCAATAAATGTGGTACTTGCAAAACGAAGGGACATGCAGCAGATCCACACACGACGTGGCTCATTGGAGGACAATACGACATAGGCAGGAAAGTACTGTTCCCGCCCGGGATCGAACCGGGGACCTTCTGCGTGTGAAGCAGACGTGATAACCGCTACACTACGGAAACGACGGACCCGAGGAGTCCATCCTTGTTCACTCGAACTTGCCTCAGACTTTCTCTCGTCCGCGAATGCACAAACGACAGTTCTTTTGTCAGCCTGGAACCCATCACAGCCGAGGGCTCAAGAAGTCTTCGGGGTGCTCGAGAGGGTGTCTGCCGTAGCACCCCTAACGAGATAGCGGCGTTTCGCGCAGTCGTTATTGCAAGTCATATCAGCAAAAGCAATCACTTTCTCAGCAGCAGGCATTGCGAGCCCCGCGGCAGCTCTACATGAAGGTACCAATAGCCCAAGGAAGGCCGCCGACCGCGGGAATTCGCGCCGCCCCCATCCCGCAAGCGTACACGAGACTTTCAGGGCAGCCTGGACGACATCGAGGGACTGGAATAATTGGCATTCGCCGGGTCACAGGGCTCGTTGGTCTAGGGGTATGATTCCTGCTTAGGGTGCAGGAGGTCCCGGGTTCAAATCCCGGACGAGCCCTAGCGTTTTGTGCAAACTGATCGCACGTCAGTGGCTGAGTCAGCGCAACAAGCTCGCCGTCAATATCAAATGAATTTCTTATTCGATGTGAGCAATTGACACTCTGGTCCGACACGTGAAGGCGATTACGAGGGTTTCGGGTACAGATGGTAGCAGATGCATGTTAGTACGTCTTGCTTAAAGTGATGAAAAAGTGTTTCGTCCCGGGATCTAACCGGGGACCTTCTGCGTGTTAGGCAGACGTGATAACCGCTACACCACGGAAACTGCTTGTGTGCACCTTACTTCACAGACAACTTGTAGTGATGTTGCCATCGTAACTAAAAAATTCAATAAATGTGGTACTTGCAAAACGAAGGGACATGCAGCAGATCCACACACGACGTGGCTCATTGGAGGACAATACGACATAGGCAGGAAAGTACTGTTCCCGCCCGGGATCGAACCGGGGACCTTCTGCGTGTGAAGCAGACGTGATAACCGCTACACTACGGAAACGACGGACCCGAGGAGTCCATCCTTGTTCACTCGAACTTGCCTCAGACTTTCTCTCGTCCGCGAATGCACAAACGACAGTTCTTTTGTCAGCCTGGAACCCATCACAGCCGAGGGCTCAAGAAGTCTTCGGGGTGCTCGAGAGGGTGTCTGCCGTAGCACCCCTAACGAGATAGCGGCGTTTCGCGCAGTCGTTATTGCAAGTCATATCAGCAAAAGCAATCACTTTCTCAGCAGCAGGCATTGCGAGCCCCGCGGCAGCTCTACATGAAGGTACCAATAGCCCAGGAAGGCCGCCGACCGCGGGAATTCGCGCCGCCCCCATCCCGCAAGCGTACACGAGACTTTCAGGGCAGCCTGGACGACATCGAGGGACTGGAATAATTGGCATTCGCCGGGTCACAGGGCTCGTTGGTCTAGGGGTATGATTCCTGCTTAGGGTGCAGGAGGTCCCGGGCTCAAATCCCGGACGAGCCCTAGCGTTTTGTGCAAACTGATCGCACGTCAGTGGCTGAGTCAGCGCAACAAGCTCGCCGTCAATATCAAATGAATTTCTTATTCGATGTGAGCAATTGACACTCTGGTCCGACACGTGAAGGCGATTACGAGGGTTTCGGGTACAGATGGTAGCAGATGCATGTTAGTACGTCTTGCTTAAAGTGATGAAAAAGTGTTTCGTCCCGGGATCTAACCGGGGACCTTCTGCGTGTTAGGCAGACGTGATAACCGCTACACCACGGAAACTGCTTGTGTGCACCTTACTTCACAGACAACTTGTAGTGATGTTGCCATCGTAACTAAAAAATTCAATAAATGTGGTACTTGCAAAACGAAGGGACATGCAGCAGATCCACACACGACGTGGCTCATTGGAGGACAATACGACATAGGCAGGAAAGTACTGTTCCCGCCCGGGATCGAACCGGGGACCTTCTGCGTGTGAAGCAGACGTGATAACCGCTACACTACGGAAACGACGGACCCGAGGAGTCCATCCTTGTTCACTCGAACTTGCCTCAGACTTTCTCTCGTCCGCGAATGCACAAACGACAGTTCTTTTGTCAGCCTGGAACCCATCACAGCCGAGGGCTCAAGAAGTCTTCGGGGTGCTCGAGAGGGTGTCTGCCGTAGCACCCCTAACGAGATAGCGGCGTTTCGCGCAGTCGTTATTGCAAGTCATATCAGCAAAAGCAATCACTTTCTCAGCAGCAGGCATTGCGAGCCCCGCGGCAGCTCTACATGAAGGTACCAATAGCCCAGGAAGGCCGCCGACCGCGGGAATTCGCGCCGCCCCCATCCCGCAAGCGTACACGAGACTTTCAGGGCAGCCTGGACGACATCGAGGGACTGGAATAATTGGCATTCGCCGGGTCACAGGGCTCGTTGGTCTAGGGGTATGATTCCTGCTTAGGGTGCAGGAGGTCCCGGGTTCAAATCCCGGACGAGCCCTAGCGTTTTGTGCAAACTGATCGCACGTCAGTGGCTGAGTCAGCGCAACAAGCTCGCCGTCAATATCAAATGAATTTCTTATTCGATGTGAGCAATTGACACTCTGGTCCGACACGTGAAGGCGATTACGAGGGTTTCGGGTACAGATGGTAGCAGATGCATGTTAGTACGTCTTGCTTAAAGTGATGAAAAAGTGTTTCGTCCCGGGATCTAACCGGGGACCTTCTGCGTGTTAGGCAGACGTGATAACCGCTACACCACGGAAACTGCTTGTGTGCACCTTACTTCACAGACAACTTGTAGTGATGTTGCCATCGTAACTAAAAAATTCAATAAATGTGGTACTTGCAAAACGAAGGGACATGCAGCAGATCCACACACGACGTGGCTCATTGGAGGACAATACGACATAGGCAGGAAAGTACTGTTCCCGCCCGGGATCGAACCGGGGACCTTCTGCGTGTGAAGCAGACGTGATAACCGCTACACTACGGAAACGACGGACCCGAGGAGTCCATCCTTGTTCACTCGAACTTGCCTCAGACTTTCTCTCGTCCGCGAATGCACAAACGACAGTTCTTTTGTCAGCCTGGAACCCATCACAGCCGAGGGCTCAAGAAGTCTTCGGGGTGCTCGAGAGGGTGTCTGCCGTAGCACCCCTAACGAGATAGCGGCGTTTCGCGCAGTCGTTATTGCAAGTCATATCAGCAAAAGCAATCACTTTCTCAGCAGCAGGCATTGCGAGCCCCGCGGCAGCTCTACATGAAGGTACCAATAGCCCAGGAAGGCCGCCGACCGCGGGAATTCGCGCCGCCCCCATCCCGCAAGCGTACACGAGACTTTCAGGGCAGCCTGGACGACATCGAGGGACTGGAATAATTGGCATTCGCCGGGTCACAGGGCTCGTTGGTCTAGGGGTATGATTCCTGCTTAGGGTGCAGGAGGTCCCGGGTTCAAATCCCGGACGAGCCCTAGCGTTTTGTGCAAACTGATCGCACGTCAGTGGCTGAGTCAGCGCAACAAGCTCGCCGTCAATATCAAATGAATTTCTTATTCGATGTGAGCAATTGACACTCTGGTCCGACACGTGAAGGCGATTACGAGGGTTTCGGGTACAGATGGTAGCAGATGCATGTTAGTACGTCTTGCTTAAAGTGATGAAAAAGTGTTTCGTCCCGGGATCTAACCGGGGACCTTCTGCGTGTTAGGCAGACGTGATAACCGCTACACCACGGAAACTGCTTGTGTGCACCTTACTTCACAGACAACTTGTAGTGATGTTGCCATCGTAACTAAAAAATTCAATAAATGTGGTACTTGCAAAACGAAGGGACATGCAGCAGATCCACACACGACGTGGCTCATTGGAGGACAATACGACATAGGCAGGAAAGTACTGTTCCCGCCCGGGATCGAACCGGGGACCTTCTGCGTGTGAAGCAGACGTGATAACCGCTACACTACGGAAACGACGGACCCGAGGAGTCCATCCTTGTTCACTCGAACTTGCCTCAGACTTTCTCTCGTCCGCGAATGCACAAACGACAGTTCTTTTGTCAGCCTGGAACCCATCACAGCCGAGGGCTCAAGAAGTCTTCGGGGTGCTCGAGAGGGTGTCTGCCGTAGCACCCCTAACGAGATAGCGGCGTTTCGCGCAGTCGTTATTGCAAGTCATATCAGCAAAAGCAATCACTTTCTCAGCAGCAGGCATTGCGAGCCCCGCGGCAGCTCTACATGAAGGTACCAATAGCCCAGGAAGGCCGCCGACCGCGGGAATTCGCGCCGCCCCCATCCCGCAAGCGTACACGAGACTTTCAGGGCAGCCTGGACGACATCGAGGGACTGGAATAATTGGCATTCGCCGGGTCACAGGGCTCGTTGGTCTAGGGGTATGATTCCTGCTTAGGGTGCAGGAGGTCCCGGGCTCAAATCCCGGACGAGCCCTAGCGTTTTGTGCAAACTGATCGCACGTCAGTGGCTGAGTCAGCGCAACAAGCTCGCCGTCAATATCAAATGAATTTCTTATTCGATGTGAGCAATTGACACTCTGGTCCGACACGTGAAGGCGATTACGAGGGTTTCGGGTACAGATGGTAGCAGATGCATGTTAGTACGTCTTGCTTAAAGTGATGAAAAAGTGTTTCGTCCCGGGATCTAACCGGGGACCTTCTGCGTGTTAGGCAGACGTGATAACCGCTACACCACGGAAACTGCTTGTGTGCACCTTACTTCACAGACAACTTGTAGTGATGTTGCCATCGTAACTAAAAAATTCAATAAATGTGGTACTTGCAAAACGAAGGGACATGCAGCAGATCCACACACGACGTGGCTCATTGGAGGACAATACGACATAGGCAGGAAAGTACTGTTCCCGCCCGGGATCGAACCGGGGACCTTCTGCGTGTGAAGCAGACGTGATAACCGCTACACTACGGAAACGACGGACCCGAGGAGTCCATCCTTGTTCACTCGAACTTGCCTCAGACTTTCTCTCGTCCGCGAATGCACAAACGACAGTTCTTTTGTCAGCCTGGAACCCATCACAGCCGAGGGCTCAAGAAGTCTTCGGGGTGCTCGAGAGGGTGTCTGCCGTAGCACCCCTAACGAGATAGCGGCGTTTCGCGCAGTCGTTATTGCAAGTCATATCAGCAAAAGCAATCACTTTCTCAGCAGCAGGCATTGCGAGCCCCGCGGCAGCTCTACATGAAGGTACCAATAGCCCAGGAAGGCCGCCGACCGCGGGAATTCGCGCCGCCCCCATCCCGCAAGCGTACACGAGACTTTCAGGGCAGCCTGGACGACATCGAGGGACTGGAATAATTGGCATTCGCCGGGTCACAGGGCTCGTTGGTCTAGGGGTATGATTCCTGCTTAGGGTGCAGGAGGTCCCGGGTTCAAATCCCGGACGAGCCCTAGCGTTTTGTGCAAACTGATCGCACGTCAGTGGCTGAGTCAGCGCAACAAGCTCGCCGTCAATATCAAATGAATTTCTTATTCGATGTGAGCAATTGACACTCTGGTCCGACACGTGAAGGCGATTACGAGGGTTTCGGGTACAGATGGTAGCAGATGCATGTTAGTACGTCTTGCTTAAAGTGATGAAAAAGTGTTTCGTCCCGGGATCTAACCGGGGACCTTCTGCGTGTTAGGCAGACGTGATAACCGCTACACCACGGAAACTGCTTGTGTGCACCTTACTTCACAGACAACTTGTAGTGATGTTGCCATCGTAACTAAAAAATTCAATAAATGTGGTACTTGCAAAACGAAGGGACATGCAGCAGATCCACACACGACGTGGCTCATTGGAGGACAATACGACATAGGCAGGAAAGTACTGTTCCCGCCCGGGATCGAACCGGGGACCTTCTGCGTGTGAAGCAGACGTGATAACCGCTACACTACGGAAACGACGGACCCGAGGAGTCCATCCTTGTTCACTCGAACTTGCCTCAGACTTTCTCTCGTCCGCGAATGCACAAACGACAGTTCTTTTGTCAGCCTGGAACCCATCACAGCCGAGGGCTCAAGAAGTCTTCGGGGTGCTCGAGAGGGTGTCTGCCGTAGCACCCCTAACGAGATAGCGGCGTTTCGCGCAGTCGTTATTGCAAGTCATATCAGCAAAAGCAATCACTTTCTCAGCAGCAGGCATTGCGAGCCCCGCGGCAGCTCTACATGAAGGTACCAATAGCCCAGGAAGGCCGCCGACCGCGGGAATTCGCGCCGCCCCCATCCCGCAAGCGTACACGAGACTTTCAGGGCAGCCTGGACGACATCGAGGGACTGGAATAATTGGCATTCGCCGGGTCACAGGGCTCGTTGGTCTAGGGGTATGATTCCTGCTTAGGGTGCAGGAGGTCCCGGGCTCAAATCCCGGACGAGCCCTAGCGTTTTGTGCAAACTGATCGCACGTCAGTGGCTGAGTCAGCGCAACAAGCTCGCCGTCAATATCAAATGAATTTCTTATTCGATGTGAGCAATTGACACTCTGGTCCGACACGTGAAGGCGATTACGAGGGTTTCGGGTACAGATGGTAGCAGATGCATGTTAGTACGTCTTGCTTAAAGTGATGAAAAAGTGTTTCGTCCCGGGATCTAACCGGGGACCTTCTGCGTGTTAGGCAGACGTGATAACCGCTACACCACGGAAACTGCTTGTGTGCACCTTACTTCACAGACAACTTGTAGTGATGTTGCCATCGTAACTAAAAAATTCAATAAATGTGGTACTTGCAAAACGAAGGGACATGCAGCAGATCCACACACGACGTGGCTCATTGGAGGACAATACGACATAGGCAGGAAAGTACTGTTCCCGCCCGGGATCGAACCGGGGACCTTCTGCGTGTGAAGCAGACGTGATAACCGCTACACTACGGAAACGACGGACCCGAGGAGTCCATCCTTGTTCACTCGAACTTGCCTCAGACTTTCTCTCGTCCGCGAATGCACAAACGACAGTTCTTTTGTCAGCCTGGAACCCATCACAGCCGAGGGCTCAAGAAGTCTTCGGGGTGCTCGAGAGGGTGTCTGCCGTAGCACCCCTAACGAGATAGCGGCGTTTCGCGCAGTCGTTATTGCAAGTCATATCAGCAAAAGCAATCACTTTCTCAGCAGCAGGCATTGCGAGCCCCGCGGCAGCTCTACATGAAGGTACCAATAGCCCAGGAAGGCCGCCGACCGCGGGAATTCGCGCCGCCCCCATCCCGCAAGCGTACACGAGACTTTCAGGGCAGCCTGGACGACATCGAGGGACTGGAATAATTGGCATTCGCCGGGTCACAGGGCTCGTTGGTCTAGGGGTATGATTCCTGCTTAGGGTGCAGGAGGTCCCGGGTTCAAATCCCGGACGAGCCCTAGCGTTTTGTGCAAACTGATCGCACGTCAGTGGCTGAGTCAGCGCAACAAGCTCGCCGTCAATATCAAATGAATTTCTTATTCGATGTGAGCAATTGACACTCTGGTCCGACACGTGAAGGCGATTACGAGGGTTTCGGGTACAGATGGTAGCAGATGCATGTTAGTACGTCTTGCTTAAAGTGATGAAAAAGTGTTTCGTCCCGGGATCTAACCGGGGACCTTCTGCGTGTTAGGCAGACGTGATAACCGCTACACCACGGAAACTGCTTGTGTGCACCTTACTTCACAGACAACTTGTAGTGATGTTGCCATCGTAACTAAAAAATTCAATAAATGTGGTACTTGCAAAACGAAGGGACATGCAGCAGATCCACACACGACGTGGCTCATTGGAGGACAATACGACATAGGCAGGAAAGTACTGTTCCCGCCCGGGATCGAACCGGGGACCTTCTGCGTGTGAAGCAGACGTGATAACCGCTACACTACGGAAACGACGGACCCGAGGAGTCCATCCTTGTTCACTCGAACTTGCCTCAGACTTTCTCTCGTCCGCGAATGCACAAACGACAGTTCTTTTGTCAGCCTGGAACCCATCACAGCCGAGGGCTCAAGAAGTCTTCGGGGTGCTCGAGAGGGTGTCTGCCGTAGCACCCCTAACGAGATAGCGGCGTTTCGCGCAGTCGTTATTGCAAGTCATATCAGCAAAAGCAATCACTTTCTCAGCAGCAGGCATTGCGAGCCCCGCGGCAGCTCTACATGAAGGTACCAATAGCCCAGGAAGGCCGCCGACCGCGGGAATTCGCGCCGCCCCCATCCCGCAAGCGTACACGAGACTTTCAGGGCAGCCTGGACGACATCGAGGGACTGGAATAATTGGCATTCGCCGGGTCACAGGGCTCGTTGGTCTAGGGGTATGATTCCTGCTTAGGGTGCAGGAGGTCCCGGGCTCAAATCCCGGACGAGCCCTAGCGTTTTGTGCAAACTGATCGCACGTCAGTGGCTGAGTCAGCGCAACAAGCTCGCCGTCAATATCAAATGAATTTCTTATTCGATGTGAGCAATTGACACTCTGGTCCGACACGTGAAGGCGATTACGAGGGTTTCGGGTACAGATGGTAGCAGATGCATGTTAGTACGTCTTGCTTAAAGTGATGAAAAAGTGTTTCGTCCCGGGATCTAACCGGGGACCTTCTGCGTGTTAGGCAGACGTGATAACCGCTACACCACGGAAACTGCTTGTGTGCACCTTACTTCACAGACAACTTGTAGTGATGTTGCCATCGTAACTAAAAAATTCAATAAATGTGGTACTTGCAAAACGAAGGGACATGCAGCAGATCCACACACGACGTGGCTCATTGGAGGACAATACGACATAGGCAGGAAAGTACTGTTCCCGCCCGGGATCGAACCGGGGACCTTCTGCGTGTGAAGCAGACGTGATAACCGCTACACTACGGAAACGACGGACCCGAGGAGTCCATCCTTGTTCACTCGAACTTGCCTCAGACTTTCTCTCGTCCGCGAATGCACAAACGACAGTTCTTTTGTCAGCCTGGAACCCATCACAGCCGAGGGCTCAAGAAGTCTTCGGGGTGCTCGAGAGGGTGTCTGCCGTAGCACCCCTAACGAGATAGCGGCGTTTCGCGCAGTCGTTATTGCAAGTCATATCAGCAAAAGCAATCACTTTCTCAGCAGCAGGCATTGCGAGCCCCGCGGCAGCTCTACATGAAGGTACCAATAGCCCAGGAAGGCCGCCGACCGCGGGAATTCGCGCCGCCCCCATCCCGCAAGCGTACACGAGACTTTCAGGGCAGCCTGGACGACATCGAGGGACTGGAATAATTGGCATTCGCCGGGTCACAGGGCTCGTTGGTCTAGGGGTATGATTCCTGCTTAGGGTGCAGGAGGTCCCGGGTTCAAATCCCGGACGAGCCCTAGCGTTTTGTGCAAACTGATCGCACGTCAGTGGCTGAGTCAGCGCAACAAGCTCGCCGTCAATATCAAATGAATTTCTTATTCGATGTGAGCAATTGACACTCTGGTCCGACACGTGAAGGCGATTACGAGGGTTTCGGGTACAGATGGTAGCAGATGCATGTTAGTACGTCTTGCTTAAAGTGATGAAAAAGTGTTTCGTCCCGGGATCTAACCGGGGACCTTCTGCGTGTTAGGCAGACGTGATAACCGCTACACCACGGAAACTGCTTGTGTGCACCTTACTTCACAGACAACTTGTAGTGATGTTGCCATCGTAACTAAAAAATTCAATAAATGTGGTACTTGCAAAACGAAGGGACATGCAGCAGATCCACACACGACGTGGCTCATTGGAGGACAATACGACATAGGCAGGAAAGTACTGTTCCCGCCCGGGATCGAACCGGGGACCTTCTGCGTGTGAAGCAGACGTGATAACCGCTACACTACGGAAACGACGGACCCGAGGAGTCCATCCTTGTTCACTCGAACTTGCCTCAGACTTTCTCTCGTCCGCGAATGCACAAACGACAGTTCTTTTGTCAGCCTGGAACCCATCACAGCCGAGGGCTCAAGAAGTCTTCGGGGTGCTCGAGAGGGTGTCTGCCGTAGCACCCCTAACGAGATAGCGGCGTTTCGCGCAGTCGTTATTGCAAGTCATATCAGCAAAAGCAATCACTTTCTCAGCAGCAGGCATTGCGAGCCCCGCGGCAGCTCTACATGAAGGTACCAATAGCCCAGGAAGGCCGCCGACCGCGGGAATTCGCGCCGCCCCCATCCCGCAAGCGTACACGAGACTTTCAGGGCAGCCTGGACGACATCGAGGGACTGGAATAATTGGCATTCGCCGGGTCACAGGGCTCGTTGGTCTAGGGGTATGATTCCTGCTTAGGGTGCAGGAGGTCCCGGGCTCAAATCCCGGACGAGCCCTAGCGTTTTGTGCAAACTGATCGCACGTCAGTGGCTGAGTCAGCGCAACAAGCTCGCCGTCAATATCAAATGAATTTCTTATTCGATGTGAGCAATTGACACTCTGGTCCGACACGTGAAGGCGATTACGAGGGTTTCGGGTACAGATGGTAGCAGATGCATGTTAGTACGTCTTGCTTAAAGTGATGAAAAAGTGTTTCGTCCCGGGATCTAACCGGGGACCTTCTGCGTGTTAGGCAGACGTGATAACCGCTACACCACGGAAACTGCTTGTGTGCACCTTACTTCACAGACAACTTGTAGTGATGTTGCCATCGTAACTAAAAAATTCAATAAATGTGGTACTTGCAAAACGAAGGGACATGCAGCAGATCCACACACGACGTGGCTCATTGGAGGACAATACGACATAGGCAGGAAAGTACTGTTCCCGCCCGGGATCGAACCGGGGACCTTCTGCGTGTGAAGCAGACGTGGTAACCGCTACACTACGGAAACGACGGACCCGAGGAGTCCATCCTTGTTCACTCGAACTTGCCTCAGACTTTCTCTCGTCCGCGAATGCACAAACGACAGTTCTTTTGTCAGCCTGGAACCCATCACAGCCGAGGGCTCAAGAAGTCTTCGGGGTGCTCGAGAGGGTGTCTGCCGTAGCACCCCTAACGAGATAGCGGCGTTTCGCGCAGTCGTTATTGCAAGTCATATCAGCAAAAGCAATCACTTTCTCAGCAGCAGGCATTGCGAGCCCCGCGGCAGCTCTACATGAAGGTACCAATAGCCCAGGAAGGCCGCCGACCGCGGGAATTCGCGCCGCCCCCATCCCGCAAGCGTACACGAGACTTTCAGGGCAGCCTGGACGACATCGAGGGACTGGAATAATTGGCATTCGCCGGGTCACAGGGCTCGTTGGTCTAGGGGTATGATTCCTGCTTAGGGTGCAGGAGGTCCCGGGTTCAAATCCCGGACGAGCCCTAGCGTTTTGTGCAAACTGATCGCACGTCAGTGGCTGAGTCAGCGCAACAAGCTCGCCGTCAATATCAAATGAATTTCTTATTCGATGTGAGCAATTGACACTCTGGTCCGACACGTGAAGGCGATTACGAGGGTTTCGGGTACAGATGGTAGCAGATGCATGTTAGTACGTCTTGCTTAAAGTGATGAAAAAGTGTTTCGTCCCGGGATCTAACCGGGGACCTTCTGCGTGTTAGGCAGACGTGATAACCGCTACACCACGGAAACTGCTTGTGTGCACCTTACTTCACAGACAACTTGTAGTGATGTTGCCATCGTAACTAAAAAATTCAATAAATGTGGTACTTGCAAAACGAAGGGACATGCAGCAGATCCACACACGACGTGGCTCATTGGAGGACAATACGACATAGGCAGGAAAGTACTGTTCCCGCCCGGGATCGAACCGGGGACCTTCTGCGTGTGAAGCAGACGTGATAACCGCTACACTACGGAAACGACGGACCCGAGGAGTCCATCCTTGTTCACTCGAACTTGCCTCAGACTTTCTCTCGTCCGCGAATGCACAAACGACAGTTCTTTTGTCAGCCTGGAACCCATCACAGCCGAGGGCTCAAGAAGTCTTCGGGGTGCTCGAGAGGGTGTCTGCCGTAGCACCCCTAACGAGATAGCGGCGTTTCGCGCAGTCGTTATTGCAAGTCATATCAGCAAAAGCAATCACTTTCTCAGCAGCAGGCATTGCGAGCCCCGCGGCAGCTCTACATGAAGGTACCAATAGCCCAGGAAGGCCGCCGACCGCGGGAATTCGCGCCGCCCCCATCCCGCAAGCGTACACGAGACTTTCAGGGCAGCCTGGACGACATCGAGGGACTGGAATAATTGGCATTCGCCGGGTCACAGGGCTCGTTGGTCTAGGGGTATGATTCCTGCTTAGGGTGCAGGAGGTCCCGGGCTCAAATCCCGGACGAGCCCTAGCGTTTTGTGCAAACTGATCGCACGTCAGTGGCTGAGTCAGCGCAACAAGCTCGCCGTCAATATCAAATGAATTTCTTATTCGATGTGAGCAATTGACACTCTGGTCCGACACGTGAAGGCGATTACGAGGGTTTCGGGTACAGATGGTAGCAGATGCATGTTAGTACGTCTTGCTTAAAGTGATGAAAAAGTGTTTCGTCCCGGGATCTAACCGGGGACCTTCTGCGTGTTAGGCAGACGTGATAACCGCTACACCACGGAAACTGCTTGTGTGCACCTTACTTCACAGACAACTTGTAGTGATGTTGCCATCGTAACTAAAAAATTCAATAAATGTGGTACTTGCAAAACGAAGGGACATGCAGCAGATCCACACACGACGTGGCTCATTGGAGGACAATACGACATAGGCAGGAAAGTACTGTTCCCGCCCGGGATCGAACCGGGGACCTTCTGCGTGTGAAGCAGACGTGATAACCGCTACACTACGGAAACGACGGACCCGAGGAGTCCATCCTTGTTCACTCGAACTTGCCTCAGACTTTCTCTCGTCCGCGAATGCACAAACGACAGTTCTTTTGTCAGCCTGGAACCCATCACAGCCGAGGGCTCAAGAAGTCTTCGGGGTGCTCGAGAGGGTGTCTGCCGTAGCACCCCTAACGAGATAGCGGCGTTTCGCGCAGTCGTTATTGCAAGTCATATCAGCAAAAGCAATCACTTTCTCAGCAGCAGGCATTGCGAGCCCCGCGGCAGCTCTACATGAAGGTACCAATAGCCCAGGAAGGCCGCCGACCGCGGGAATTCGCGCCGCCCCCATCCCGCAAGCGTACACGAGACTTTCAGGGCAGCCTGGACGACATCGAGGGACTGGAATAATTGGCATTCGCCGGGTCACAGGGCTCGTTGGTCTAGGGGTATGATTCCTGCTTAGGGTGCAGGAGGTCCCGGGCTCAAATCCCGGACGAGCCCTAGCGTTTTGTGCAAACTGATCGCACGTCAGTGGCTGAGTCAGCGCAACAAGCTCGCCGTCAATATCAAATGAATTTCTTATTCGATGTGAGCAATTGACACTCTGGTCCGACACGTGAAGGCGATTACGAGGGTTTCGGGTACAGATGGTAGCAGATGCATGTTAGTACGTCTTGCTTAAAGTGATGAAAAAGTGTTTCGTCCCGGGATCTAACCGGGGACCTTCTGCGTGTTAGGCAGACGTGATAACCGCTACACCACGGAAACTGCTTGTGTGCACCTTACTTCACAGACAACTTGTAGTGATGTTGCCATCGTAACTAAAAAATTCAATAAATGTGGTACTTGCAAAACGAAGGGACATGCAGCAGATCCACACACGACGTGGCTCATTGGAGGACAATACGACATAGGCAGGAAAGTACTGTTCCCGCCCGGGATCGAACCGGGGACCTTCTGCGTGTGAAGCAGACGTGATAACCGCTACACTACGGAAACGACGGACCCGAGGAGTCCATCCTTGTTCACTCGAACTTGCCTCAGACTTTCTCTCGTCCGCGAATGCACAAACGACAGTTCTTTTGTCAGCCTGGAACCCATCACAGCCGAGGGCTCAAGAAGTCTTCGGGGTGCTCGAGAGGGTGTCTGCCGTAGCACCCCTAACGAGATAGCGGCGTTTCGCGCAGTCGTTATTGCAAGTCATATCAGCAAAAGCAATCACTTTCTCAGCAGCAGGCATTGCGAGCCCCGCGGCAGCTCTACATGAAGGTACCAATAGCCCAGGAAGGCCGCCGACCGCGGGAATTCGCGCCGCCCCCATCCCGCAAGCGTACACGAGACTTTCAGGGCAGCCTGGACGACATCGAGGGACTGGAATAATTGGCATTCGCCGGGTCACAGGGCTCGTTGGTCTAGGGGTATGATTCCTGCTTAGGGTGCAGGAGGTCCCGGGCTCAAATCCCGGACGAGCCCTAGCGTTTTGTGCAAACTGATCGCACGTCAGTGGCTGAGTCAGCGCAACAAGCTCGCCGTCAATATCAAATGAATTTCTTATTCGATGTGAGCAATTGACACTCTGGTCCGACACGTGAAGGCGATTACGAGGGTTTCGGGTACAGATGGTAGCAGATGCATGTTAGTACGTCTTGCTTAAAGTGATGAAAAAGTGTTTCGTCCCGGGATCTAACCGGGGACCTTCTGCGTGTTAGGCAGACGTGATAACCGCTACACCACGGAAACTGCTTGTGTGCACCTTACTTCACAGACAACTTGTAGTGATGTTGCCATCGTAACTAAAAAATTCAATAAATGTGGTACTTGCAAAACGAAGGGACATGCAGCAGATCCACACACGACGTGGCTCATTGGAGGACAATACGACATAGGCAGGAAAGTACTGTTCCCGCCCGGGATCGAACCGGGGACCTTCTGCGTGTGAAGCAGACGTGATAACCGCTACACTACGGAAACGACGGACCCGAGGAGTCCATCCTTGTTCACTCGAACTTGCCTCAGACTTTCTCTCGTCCGCGAATGCACAAACGACAGTTCTTTTGTCAGCCTGGAACCCATCACAGCCGAGGGCTCAAGAAGTCTTCGGGGTGCTCGAGAGGGTGTCTGCCGTAGCACCCCTAACGAGATAGCGGCGTTTCGCGCAGTCGTTATTGCAAGTCATATCAGCAAAAGCAATCACTTTCTCAGCAGCAGGCATTGCGAGCCCCGCGGCAGCTCTACATGAAGGTACCAATAGCCCAGGAAGGCCGCCGACCGCGGGAATTCGCGCCGCCCCCATCCCGCAAGCGTACACGAGACTTTCAGGGCAGCCTGGACGACATCGAGGGACTGGAATAATTGGCATTCGCCGGGTCACAGGGCTCGTTGGTCTAGGGGTATGATTCCTGCTTAGGGTGCAGGAGGTCCCGGGTTCAAATCCCGGACGAGCCCTAGCGTTTTGTGCAAACTGATCGCACGTCAGTGGCTGAGTCAGCGCAACAAGCTCGCCGTCAATATCAAATGAATTTCTTATTCGATGTGAGCAATTGACACTCTGGTCCGACACGTGAAGGCGATTACGAGGGTTTCGGGTACAGATGGTAGCAGATGCATGTTAGTACGTCTTGCTTAAAGTGATGAAAAAGTGTTTCGTCCCGGGATCTAACCGGGGACCTTCTGCGTGTTAGGCAGACGTGATAACCGCTACACCACGGAAACTGCTTGTGTGCACCTTACTTCACAGACAACTTGTAGTGATGTTGCCATCGTAACTATAAAATTCAATAAATGTGGTACTTGCAAAACGAAGGGACATGCAGCAGATCCACACACGACGTGGCTCATTGGAGCACAATACGACATAGGCAGGAAAGTACTGTTCCCGCCCGGGATCGAACCGGGGACCTTCTGCGTGTGAAGCAGACGTGATAACCGCTACACTACGGAAACGACGGACCCGAGGAGTCCATCCTTGTTCACTCGAACTTGCCTCAGACTTTCTCTCGTCCGCGAATGCACAAACGACAGTTCTTTTGTCAGCCTGGAACCCATCACAGCCGAGGGCTCAAGAAGTCTTCGGGGTGCTCGAGAGGGTGTCTGCCGTAGCACCCCTAACGAGATAGCGGCGTTTCGCGCAGTCGTTATTGCAAGTCATATCAGCAAAAGCAATCACTTTCTCAGCAGCAGGCATTGCGAGCCCAGCGGCAGCTCTACATGAAGGTACCAATAGCCCAGGAAGGCCGCCGACCGCGGGAATTCGCGCCGCCCCCATCCCGCCAGCGTACACGAGACTTCTAGGGCACCCTGGACGACATCGAGGGACTGGAATAATTGGCATTCGCCGGGTCACAGGGCTCGTTGGTCTAGGGGTATGATTCCTGCTTAGGGTGCAGGAGGTCCCGGGTTCAAATCCCGGACGAGCCCTAGCGTTTTGTGCAAACTGATCGCACGTCAGTGGCTGAGTCAGCGCAAAAAGCTCGCCGTCAATATCAAATGAATTTCTTATTCGATGTGAGCAATTGACACTCGGGTCCGACGCGTGAAGGCGATTACGAGGGTTTCGGGTACAGATGGTAGCAGATGCATGTTAGTACGTCTTGCTTAAAGTGATGAAAAAGTGTTTCGTCCCGGGATCTAACCGGGGACCTTCTGCGTGTTAGGCAGACGTGATAACCGCTACACCACGGAAACTGCTTGTGTGCACCTTACTTCACAGACAACTTGTAGTGATGTTGCCATCGTAACTAAAAAATTCAATAAATGTGGTACTTGCAAAACGAAGGGACATGCAGCAGATCCACACACGACGTGGCTCATTGGAGGACAATACGACATAGGCAGGAAAGTACTGTTCCCGCCCGGGATCGAACCGGGGACCTTCTGCGTGTGAAGCAGACGTGATAACCGCTACACTACGGAAACGACGGACCCGAGGAGTCCATCCTTGTTCACTCGAACTTGCCTCAGACTTTCTCTCGTCCGCGAATGCACACACGACAGTTCTTTTGTCAGCCTGGAACCCATCACAGCCGAGGGCTCAAGAAGTCTTCGGGGTGCTCGAGAGGGTGTCTGCCGTAGCACCCCTAACGAGATAGCGGCGTTTCGCGCAGTCGTTATTGCAAGTCATATCAGCAAAAGCAATCACTTTCTCAGCAGCAGGCATTGCGAGCCCAGCGGCAGCTCTACATGAAGGTACCAATAGCCCAGGAAGGCCGCCGACCGCGGGAATTCGCGCCGCCCCCATCCCGCCAGCGTACACGAGACTTCTAGGGCACCCTGGACGACATCGAGGGACTGGAATAATTGGCATTTGCTGTGTCACAGGGCTCGTTGGTCTAGGGGTATGATTCCTGCTTAGGGTGCAGGAAGTCCCGGGTTCAAATTCCGGACGAGTCCTAGCGTTTTGTGCACACTGATCGCACGTCAGTGGCTGAGTCAGCGCAAAAAGCTCGCCGTCAATATCAAATGAATTTCTTATTCGATGTGAGCAATTGACACTCGGGTCCGACGCGTGAAGGCGATTACGAGGGTTTCGGGTACAGATGGTAGCAGATGCATGTTAGTACGTCTTGCTTAAAGTGATGAAAAAGTGTTTCCGCCCGGGATCGAACCGGGGACCTTCTGCGTGTTAGGCAGACGTGATAACCGCTACACCACGGAAACTGCTTGTGTACACCTTACTTCACAGACAACTTGTAGTGATGTTGCCATCGTAACTATAAAATTCAATAAATGTGGTACTTGCAAAACGAAGGGACATGCAGCAGATCCACACACGACGTGGCTCATTGGAGCACAATACGACATAGGCAGGAAAGTACTGTTCCCGCCCGGGATCGAACCGGGGACCTACTGCGTGTGAAGCAGACGTGATAACCGCTACACTACGGAATCGACGGACCCGAGGAGTCCATCCTTGTTCACTCGAACTTGCCTCAGACTTTCTCTCGTCCGCGAATGCACACACGACAGTTCTTTTGTCAGCCTGGAACCCATCACAGCCGAGGGCTCAAGAAGTCTTCGGGGTGCTCGAGAGGGTGTCTGCCGTAGCACCCCTAACGAGATAGCGGCGTTTCGCGCAGTCGTTATTGCAAGTCATATCAGCAAAAGCAATCACTTTCTCAGCAGCAGGCATTGCGAGCCCAGCGGCAGCTCTACATGAAGGTACCAATAGCCCAGGAAGGCCGCCGACCGCGGGAATTCGCGCCGCCCCCATCCCGCCAGCGTACACGAGACTTCTAGGGCACCCTGGACGACATCGAGGGACTGGAATAATTGGCATTCGCTGTGTCACAGGCCTCGTTGGCCTAGGGGTATGATTCCTGCTTAGGGTGCAGGAGGTCCCGGGCTCAAATCCCGGACGAGCCCTAGCGTTTTGTGCAAACTGATCGCACGTCAGTGGCTGAGTCAGCGCAACAAGCTCGCCGTCAATATCAAATGAATTTCTTATTCGATGTGAGCAATTGACACTCTGGTCCGACACGTGAAGGCGATTACGAGGGTTTCGGGTACAGATGGTAGCAGATGCATGTTAGTACGTCTTGCTTAAAGTGATGAAAAAGTGTTTCGTCCCGGGATCTAACCGGGGACCTTCTGCGTGTTAGGCAGACGTGATAACCGCTACACCACGGAAACTGCTTGTGTGCACCTTACTTCACAGACAACTTGTAGTGATGTTGCCATCGTAACTAAAAAATTCAATAAATGTGGTACTTGCAAAACGAAGGGACATGCAGCAGATCCACACACGACGTGGCTCATTGGAGGACAATACGACATAGGCAGGAAAGTACTGTTCCCGCCCGGGATCGAACCGGGGACCTTCTGCGTGTGAAGCAGACGTGATAACCGCTACACTACGGAAACGACGGACCCGAGGAGTCCATCCTTGTTCACTCGAACTTGCCTCAGACTTTCTCTCGTCCGCGAATGCACAAACGACAGTTCTTTTGTCAGCCTGGAACCCATCACAGCCGAGGGCTCAAGAAGTCTTCGGGGTGCTCGAGAGGGTGTCTGCCGTAGCACCCCTAACGAGATAGCGGCGTTTCGCGCAGTCGTTATTGCAAGTCATATCAGCAAAAGCAATCACTTTCTCAGCAGCAGGCATTGCGAGCCCCGCGGCAGCTCTACATGAAGGTACCAATAGCCCAGGAAGGCCGCCGACCGCGGGAATTCGCGCCGCCCCCATCCCGCAAGCGTACACGAGACTTTCAGGGCAGCCTGGACGACATCGAGGGACTGGAATAATTGGCATTCGCCGGGTCACAGGGCTCGTTGGTCTAGGGGTATGATTCCTGCTTAGGGTGCAGGAGGTCCCGGGTTCAAATCCCGGACGAGCCCTAGCGTTTTGTGCAAACTGATCGCACGTCAGTGGCTGAGTCAGCGCAACAAGCTCGCCGTCAATATCAAATGAATTTCTTATTCGATGTGAGCAATTGACACTCTGGTCCGACACGTGAAGGCGATTACGAGGGTTTCGGGTACAGATGGTAGCAGATGCATGTTAGTACGTCTTGCTTAAAGTGATGAAAAAGTGTTTCGTCCCGGGATCTAACCGGGGACCTTCTGCGTGTTAGGCAGACGTGATAACCGCTACACCACGGAAACTGCTTGTGTGCACCTTACTTCACAGACAACTTGTAGTGATGTTGCCATCGTAACTAAAAAATTCAATAAATGTGGTACTTGCAAAACGAAGGGACATGCAGCAGATCCACACACGACGTGGCTCATTGGAGGACAATACGACATAGGCAGGAAAGTACTGTTCCCGCCCGGGATCGAACCGGGGACCTTCTGCGTGTGAAGCAGACGTGATAACCGCTACACTACGGAAACGACGGACCCGAGGAGTCCATCCTTGTTCACTCGAACTTGCCTCAGACTTTCTCTCGTCCGCGAATGCACAAACGACAGTTCTTTTGTCAGCCTGGAACCCATCACAGCCGAGGGCTCAAGAAGTCTTCGGGGTGCTCGAGAGGGTGTCTGCCGTAGCACCCCTAACGAGATAGCGGCGTTTCGCGCAGTCGTTATTGCAAGTCATATCAGCAAAAGCAATCACTTTCTCAGCAGCAGGCATTGCGAGCCCCGCGGCAGCTCTACATGAAGGTACCAATAGCCCAGGAAGGCCGCCGACCGCGGGAATTCGCGCCGCCCCCATCCCGCAAGCGTACACGAGACTTTCAGGGCAGCCTGGACGACATCGAGGGACTGGAATAATTGGCATTCGCCGGGTCACAGGGCTCGTTGGTCTAGGGGTATGATTCCTGCTTAGGGTGCAGGAGGTCCCGGGCTCAAATCCCGGACGAGCCCTAGCGTTTTGTGCAAACTGATCGCACGTCAGTGGCTGAGTCAGCGCAACAAGCTCGCCGTCAATATCAAATGAATTTCTTATTCGATGTGAGCAATTGACACTCTGGTCCGACACGTGAAGGCGATTACGAGGGTTTCGGGTACAGATGGTAGCAGATGCATGTTAGTACGTCTTGCTTAAAGTGATGAAAAAGTGTTTCGTCCCGGGATCTAACCGGGGACCTTCTGCGTGTTAGGCAGACGTGATAACCGCTACACCACGGAAACTGCTTGTGTGCACCTTACTTCACAGACAACTTGTAGTGATGTTGCCATCGTAACTAAAAAATTCAATAAATGTGGTACTTGCAAAACGAAGGGACATGCAGCAGATCCACACACGACGTGGCTCATTGGAGGACAATACGACATAGGCAGGAAAGTACTGTTCCCGCCCGGGATCGAACCGGGGACCTTCTGCGTGTGAAGCAGACGTGATAACCGCTACACTACGGAAACGACGGACCCGAGGAGTCCATCCTTGTTCACTCGAACTTGCCTCAGACTTTCTCTCGTCCGCGAATGCACAAACGACAGTTCTTTTGTCAGCCTGGAACCCATCACAGCCGAGGGCTCAAGAAGTCTTCGGGGTGCTCGAGAGGGTGTCTGCCGTAGCACCCCTAACGAGATAGCGGCGTTTCGCGCAGTCGTTATTGCAAGTCATATCAGCAAAAGCAATCACTTTCTCAGCAGCAGGCATTGCGAGCCCCGCGGCAGCTCTACATGAAGGTACCAATAGCCCAGGAAGGCCGCCGACCGCGGGAATTCGCGCCGCCCCCATCCCGCAAGCGTACACGAGACTTTCAGGGCAGCCTGGACGACATCGAGGGACTGGAATAATTGGCATTCGCCGGGTCACAGGGCTCGTTGGTCTAGGGGTATGATTCCTGCTTAGGGTGCAGGAGGTCCCGGGTTCAAATCCCGGACGAGCCCTAGCGTTTTGTGCAAACTGATCGCACGTCAGTGGCTGAGTCAGCGCAACAAGCTCGCCGTCAATATCAAATGAATTTCTTATTCGATGTGAGCAATTGACACTCTGGTCCGACACGTGAAGGCGATTACGAGGGTTTCGGGTACAGATGGTAGCAGATGCATGTTAGTACGTCTTGCTTAAAGTGATGAAAAAGTGTTTCGTCCCGGGATCTAACCGGGGACCTTCTGCGTGTTAGGCAGACGTGATAACCGCTACACCACGGAAACTGCTTGTGTGCACCTTACTTCACAGACAACTTGTAGTGATGTTGCCATCGTAACTATAAAATTCAATAAATGTGGTACTTGCAAAACGAAGGGACATGCAGCAGATCCACACACGACGTGGCTCATTGGAGCACAATACGACATAGGCAGGAAAGTACTGTTCCCGCCCGGGATCGAACCGGGGACCTTCTGCGTGTGAAGCAGACGTGATAACCGCTACACTACGGAAACGACGGACCCGAGGAGTCCATCCTTGTTCACTCGAACTTGCCTCAGACTTTCTCTCGTCCGCGAATGCACAAACGACAGTTCTTTTGTCAGCCTGGAACCCATCACAGCCGAGGGCTCAAGAAGTCTTCGGGGTGCTCGAGAGGGTGTCTGCCGTAGCACCCCTAACGAGATAGCGGCGTTTCGCGCAGTCGTTATTGCAAGTCATATCAGCAAAAGCAATCACTTTCTCAGCAGCAGGCATTGCGAGCCCAGCGGCAGCTCTACATGAAGGTACCAATAGCCCAGGAAGGCCGCCGACCGCGGGAATTCGCGCCGCCCCCATCCCGCCAGCGTACACGAGACTTCTAGGGCACCCTGGACGACATCGAGGGACTGGAATAATTGGCATTCGCCGGGTCACAGGGCTCGTTGGTCTAGGGGTATGATTCCTGCTTAGGGTGCAGGAGGTCCCGGGTTCAAATCCCGGACGAGCCCTAGCGTTTTGTGCAAACTGATCGCACGTCAGTGGCTGAGTCAGCGCAAAAAGCTCGCCGTCAATATCAAATGAATTTCTTATTCGATGTGAGCAATTGACACTCGGGTCCGACGCGTGAAGGCGATTACGAGGGTTTCGGGTACAGATGGTAGCAGATGCATGTTAGTACGTCTTGCTTAAAGTGATGAAAAAGTGTTTCGTCCCGGGATCTAACCGGGGACCTTCTGCGTGTTAGGCAGACGTGATAACCGCTACACCACGGAAACTGCTTGTGTGCACCTTACTTCACAGACAACTTGTAGTGATGTTGCCATCGTAACTAAAAAATTCAATAAATGTGGTACTTGCAAAACGAAGGGACATGCAGCAGATCCACACACGACGTGGCTCATTGGAGGACAATACGACATAGGCAGGAAAGTACTGTTCCCGCCCGGGATCGAACCGGGGACCTTCTGCGTGTGAAGCAGACGTGATAACCGCTACACTACGGAAACGACGGACCCGAGGAGTCCATCCTTGTTCACTCGAACTTGCCTCAGACTTTCTCTCGTCCGCGAATGCACACACGACAGTTCTTTTGTCAGCCTGGAACCCATCACAGCCGAGGGCTCAAGAAGTCTTCGGGGTGCTCGAGAGGGTGTCTGCCGTAGCACCCCTAACGAGATAGCGGCGTTTCGCGCAGTCGTTATTGCAAGTCATATCAGCAAAAGCAATCACTTTCTCAGCAGCAGGCATTGCGAGCCCAGCGGCAGCTCTACATGAAGGTACCAATAGCCCAGGAAGGCCGCCGACCGCGGGAATTCGCGCCGCCCCCATCCCGCCAGCGTACACGAGACTTCTAGGGCACCCTGGACGACATCGAGGGACTGGAATAATTGGCATTTGCTGTGTCACAGGGCTCGTTGGTCTAGGGGTATGATTCCTGCTTAGGGTGCAGGAAGTCCCGGGTTCAAATTCCGGACGAGTCCTAGCGTTTTGTGCACACTGATCGCACGTCAGTGGCTGAGTCAGCGCAAAAAGCTCGCCGTCAATATCAAATGAATTTCTTATTCGATGTGAGCAATTGACACTCGGGTCCGACGCGTGAAGGCGATTACGAGGGTTTCGGGTACAGATGGTAGCAGATGCATGTTAGTACGTCTTGCTTAAAGTGATGAAAAAGTGTTTCCGCCCGGGATCGAACCGGGGACCTTCTGCGTGTTAGGCAGACGTGATAACCGCTACACCACGGAAACTGCTTGTGTACACCTTACTTCACAGACAACTTGTAGTGATGTTGCCATCGTAACTATAAAATTCAATAAATGTGGTACTTGCAAAACGAAGGGACATGCAGCAGATCCACACACGACGTGGCTCATTGGAGCACAATACGACATAGGCAGGAAAGTACTGTTCCCGCCCGGGATCGAACCGGGGACCTACTGCGTGTGAAGCAGACGTGATAACCGCTACACTACGGAATCGACGGACCCGAGGAGTCCATCCTTGTTCACTCGAACTTGCCTCAGACTTTCTCTCGTCCGCGAATGCACACACGACAGTTCTTTTGTCAGCCTGGAACCCATCACAGCCGAGGGCTCAAGAAGTCTTCGGGGTGCTCGAGAGGGTGTCTGCCGTAGCACCCCTAACGAGATAGCGGCGTTTCGCGCAGTCGTTATTGCAAGTCATATCAGCAAAAGCAATCACTTTCTCAGCAGCAGGCATTGCGAGCCCAGCGGCAGCTCTACATGAAGGTACCAATAGCCCAGGAAGGCCGCCGACCGCGGGAATTCGCGCCGCCCCCATCCCGCCAGCGTACACGAGACTTCTAGGGCACCCTGGACGACATCGAGGGACTGGAATAATTGGCATTCGCTGTGTCACAGGCCTCGTTGGCCTAGGGGTATGATTCCTGCTTAGGGTGCAGGAGGTCCCGGGCTCAAATCCCGGACGAGCCCTAGCGTTTTGTGCAAACTGATCGCACGTCAGTGGCTGAGTCAGCGCAACAAGCTCGCCGTCAATATCAAATGAATTTCTTATTCGATGTGAGCAATTGACACTCTGGTCCGACACGTGAAGGCGATTACGAGGGTTTCGGGTACAGATGGTAGCAGATGCATGTTAGTACGTCTTGCTTAAAGTGATGAAAAAGTGTTTCGTCCCGGGATCTAACCGGGGACCTTCTGCGTGTTAGGCAGACGTGATAACCGCTACACCACGGAAACTGCTTGTGTGCACCTTACTTCACAGACAACTTGTAGTGATGTTGCCATCGTAACTAAAAAATTCAATAAATGTGGTACTTGCAAAACGAAGGGACATGCAGCAGATCCACACACGACGTGGCTCATTGGAGGACAATACGACATAGGCAGGAAAGTACTGTTCCCGCCCGGGATCGAACCGGGGACCTTCTGCGTGTGAAGCAGACGTGATAACCGCTACACTACGGAAACGACGGACCCGAGGAGTCCATCCTTGTTCACTCGAACTTGCCTCAGACTTTCTCTCGTCCGCGAATGCACAAACGACAGTTCTTTTGTCAGCCTGGAACCCATCACAGCCGAGGGCTCAAGAAGTCTTCGGGGTGCTCGAGAGGGTGTCTGCCGTAGCACCCCTAACGAGATAGCGGCGTTTCGCGCAGTCGTTATTGCAAGTCATATCAGCAAAAGCAATCACTTTCTCAGCAGCAGGCATTGCGAGCCCCGCGGCAGCTCTACATGAAGGTACCAATAGCCCAGGAAGGCCGCCGACCGCGGGAATTCGCGCCGCCCCCATCCCGCAAGCGTACACGAGACTTTCAGGGCAGCCTGGACGACATCGAGGGACTGGAATAATTGGCATTCGCCGGGTCACAGGGCTCGTTGGTCTAGGGGTATGATTCCTGCTTAGGGTGCAGGAGGTCCCGGGTTCAAATCCCGGACGAGCCCTAGCGTTTTGTGCAAACTGATCGCACGTCAGTGGCTGAGTCAGCGCAACAAGCTCGCCGTCAATATCAAATGAATTTCTTATTCGATGTGAGCAATTGACACTCTGGTCCGACACGTGAAGGCGATTACGAGGGTTTCGGGTACAGATGGTAGCAGATGCATGTTAGTACGTCTTGCTTAAAGTGATGAAAAAGTGTTTCGTCCCGGGATCTAACCGGGGACCTTCTGCGTGTTAGGCAGACGTGATAACCGCTACACCACGGAAACTGCTTGTGTGCACCTTACTTCACAGACAACTTGTAGTGATGTTGCCATCGTAACTAAAAAATTCAATAAATGTGGTACTTGCAAAACGAAGGGACATGCAGCAGATCCACACACGACGTGGCTCATTGGAGGACAATACGACATAGGCAGGAAAGTACTGTTCCCGCCCGGGATCGAACCGGGGACCTTCTGCGTGTGAAGCAGACGTGATAACCGCTACACTACGGAAACGACGGACCCGAGGAGTCCATCCTTGTTCACTCGAACTTGCCTCAGACTTTCTCTCGTCCGCGAATGCACAAACGACAGTTCTTTTGTCAGCCTGGAACCCATCACAGCCGAGGGCTCAAGAAGTCTTCGGGGTGCTCGAGAGGGTGTCTGCCGTAGCACCCCTAACGAGATAGCGGCGTTTCGCGCAGTCGTTATTGCAAGTCATATCAGCAAAAGCAATCACTTTCTCAGTAGCAGGCAGTGCGAGCCCAGCGGCAGCTCTACATGAAGGTACCAATAGCCCAGGAAGGCCGCCGACCGCGGGAATTCGCGCCGCCCCCATCCCGCCAGCGTACACGAGACTTCTAGGGCACCCTGGACGACATCGAGGGACTGGAATAATTGGCATCCGCCGTGTCACAGGGCTCGTTGGTCTAGGGTTATGATTCCTGCTTAGGGTGCAGGAGGTCCCGGGTTCAAATCCCGGACGAGCCCTAGCGTTTTGTGCACACTGATCGCACGTCAGTGGCTGAGTCAGCGCAAAAAGCTCGCCGTCAATATCAAATGAATATCTTATTCGATGTGAGCAATTGACACTCGGGTCCGACGCCTGAAGGCGATTACGAGGGTTTCGGGTACAGATGGTAGCAGATGCATGTTAGTACGTCTTGCTTAAAGTGATGAAAAAGTGTTTCCGCCCGGGATCGAACCGGGGACCTTCTGCGTGTTAGGCAGACGCGATAACCGCTACACCACGGAAACAGCTTGTGTGCACTTTACTTCACAGACAACTTGTAGTGATGTTGCCATCGTAACTAAAAAATTCAATAAATGTGGTACTTGCAAAACGAAGGGACATGCAGCAGATCCACACACGACGTGGCTCATTGGAGGACAATACGACATAGGCAGGAAAGTACTGCTCCCGCCTGGGATCGAACCGGGGACCTTCTGCGTGTGAAGCAGACGTGATAACCGCTACACTACGGAAACGACGGACACGAGGAGTCCATCCTTGTTCACTCGAACTTGCCTCAGACTTTCTCTCGTCCGCGAATGCACACACGACAGTTCTTTTGTCAGCCTGGAACCCATCACAGCCGAGGGCTCAAGAAGTCTTCGGGGTGCTCGAGAGGGTGTCTGCCGTAGCACCCCTAACGAGATAGCGGCGTTTCGCGCAGTCGTTATTGCAAGTCATATCAGCAAAAGCAATCACTTTCTCAGCAGCAGGCATTGCGAGCCCAGCGGCAGCTCTACATGAAGGTACCAATAGCCCAGGAAGGCCGCCGACCGCGGGAATTCGCGCCGCCCCCATCCCGCAAGCGTACACGAGACTTTCAGGGCAGCCTGGACGACATCGAGGGACTGGAATAATTGGCATTCGCCGGGTCACAGGGCTCGTTGGTCTAGGGGTATGATTCCTGCTTAGGGTGCAGGAGGTCCCGGGTTCAAATCCCGGACGAGCCCTAGCGTTTTGTGCAAACTGATCGCACGTCAGTGGCTGAGTCAGCGCAACAAGCTCGCCGTCAATATCAAATGAATTTCTTATTCGATGTGAGCAATTGACACTCTGGTCCGACACGTGAAGGCGATTACGAGGGTTTCGGGTACAGATGGTAGCAGATGCATGTTAGTACGTCTTGCTTAAAGTGATGAAAAAGTGTTTCGTCCCGGGATCTAACCGGGGACCTTCTGCGTGTTAGGCAGACGTGATAACCGCTACACCACGGAAACTGCTTGTGTGCACCTTACTTCACAGACAACTTGTAGTGATGTTGCCATCGTAACTAAAAAAATTCAATAAATGTGGTACTTGCAAAACGAAGGGACATGCAGCAGATCCACACACGACGTGGCTCATTGGAGGACAATACGACATAGGCAGGAAAGTACTGTTCCCGCCCGGGATCGAACCGGTGACCTTCTGCGTGTGAAGCAGACGTGATAACCGCTACACTACGGAAACGACGGACCCGAGGAGTCCATCCTTGTTCACTCGAACTTGCCTCAGACTTTCTCTCGTCCGCGAATGCACAAACGACAGTTCTTTTGTCAGCCTGGAACCCATCACAGCCGAGGGCTCAAGAAGTCTTCGGGGTGCTCGAGAGGGTGTCTGCCGTAGCACCCCTAACGAGATAGCGGCGTTTCGCGCAGTCGTTATTGCAAGTCATATCAGCAAAAGCAATCACTTTCTCAGTAGCAGGCAGTGCGAGCCCAGCGGCAGCTCTACATGAAGGTACCAATAGCCCAGGAAGGACGCCGACCGCGGGAATTCGCGCCGCCCCCATCCCGCCAGCGTACACGAGACTTCTAGGGCACCCTGGACGACATCGAGGGACTGGAATAATTGGCATCCGCCGTGTCACAGGGCTCGTTGGTCTAGGGTTATGATTCCTGCTTAGGGTGCAGGAGGTCCCGGGTTCAAATCCCGGACGAGCCCTAGCGTTTTGTGCACACTGATCGCACGTCAGTGGCTGAGTCAGCGCAAAAAGCTCGCCGTCAATATCAAATGAATTTCTTATTCGATGTGAGCAATTGACACTCGGGTCCGACGCCTGAAGGCGATTACGAGGGTTTCGGGTACAGATGGTAGCAGATGCATGTTAGTACGTCTTGCTTAAAGTGATGAAAAAGTGTTTCCGCCCGGGATCGAACCGGGGACCTTCTGCGTGTTAGGCAGACGCGATAACCGCTACACCACGGAAACAGCTTGTGTGCACCTTACTTCACAGACAACTTGTAGTGATGATGCCATCGTAACTAAAAAATTCAATAAATGTGGTACTTGCAAAACGAAGGGACATGCAGCAGATCCACACACGACGTGGCTCATTGGAGGACAATACGACATAGGCAGGAAAGTACTGCTCCCGCCTGGGATCGAACCGGGGACCTTCTGCGTGTGAAGCAGACGTGATAACCGCTACACTACGGAAACGACGGACACGAGGAGTCCATCCTTGTTCACTCGAACTTGCCTCAGACTTTCTCTCGTCCGCGAATGCACACACGACAGTTCTTTTGTCAGCCTGGAACCCATCACAGCCGAGGGCTCAAGAAGTCTTCGGGGTGCTCGAGAGGGTGTCTGCCGTAGCACCCCTAACGAGATAGCGGCGTTTCGCGCAGTCGTTATTGCAAGTCATATCAGCAAAAGCAATCACTTTCTCAGCAGCAGGCATTGCGAGCCCAGCGGCAGCTCTACATGAAGGTACCAATAGCCCAGGAAGGCCGCCGACCGCGGGAATTCGCGCCGCCCCCATCCCGCAAGCGTACACGAGACTTTCAGGGCAGCCTGGACGACATCGAGGGACTGGAATAATTGGCATTCGCCGGGTCACAGGGCTCGTTGGTCTAGGGGTATGATTCCTGCTTAGGGTGCAGGAGGTCCCGGGTTCAAATCCCGGACGAGCCCTAGCGTTTTGTGCAAACTGATCGCACGTCAGTGGCTGAGTCAGCGCAACAAGCTCGCCGTCAATATCAAATGAATTTCTTATTCGATGTGAGCAATTGACACTCTGGTCCGACACGTGAAGGCGATTACGAGGGTTTCGGGTACAGATGGTAGCAGATGCATGTTAGTACGTCTTGCTTAAAGTGATGAAAAAGTGTTTCGTCCCGGGATCTAACCGGGGACCTTCTGCGTGTTAGGCAGACGTGATAACCGCTACACCACGGAAACTGCTTGTGTGCACCTTACTTCACAGACAACTTGTAGTGATGTTGCCATCGTAACTAAAAAATTCAATAAATGTGGTACTTGCAAAACGAAGGGACATGCAGCAAGATCCACACACGACGTGGCTCATTGGAGGACAATACGACATAGGCAGGAAAGTACTGTTCCCGCCCGGGATCGAACCGGGGACCTTCCGCGCGTCAAGCAGACGTGATAACCGCTACACTACGGAAACGACGGACCCGAGGAGTCCATCCTTGTTCACTCGAACTTGCCTCAGACTTTCTCTCGTCCGCGAATGCACAAACGACAGTTCTTTTGTCAGCCTGGAACCCATCACAGCCGAGGGCTCAAGAAGTCTTCGGGGTGCTCGAGAGGGTGTCTGCCGTAGCACCCCTAACGAGATAGCGGCGTTTCGCGCAGTCGTTATTGCAAGTCATATCAGCAAAAGCAATCACTTTCTCAGCAGCAGGCATTGCGAGCCCAGCGGCAGCTCTACATGAAGGTACCAATAGCCCAGGAAGGCCGCCGACCGCGGGAATTCGCGCCGCCCCCATCCCGCAAGCGTACACGAGACTTTCAGGGCAGCCTGGACGACATCGAGGGACTGGAATAATTGGCATTCGCCGGGTCACAGGGCTCGTTGGTCTAGGGGTATGATTCCTGCTTATGGTGCAGGAGGTCCCGGGTTCAAATCCCGGACGAGCCCTAGCGTTTTGTGCAAACTGATCGCACGTCAGTGGCTGAGTCAGCGCAACAAGCTCGCCGTCAATATCAAATGAATTTCTTATTCGATGTGAGCAATTGACACTCTGGTCCGACACGTGAAGGCGATTACGAGGGTTTCGGGTACAGATGGTAGCAGATGCATGTTAGTACGTCTTGCTTAAAGTGATGAAAAAGTGTTTCGTCCCGGGATCTAACCGGGGACCTTCTGCGTGTTAGGCAGACGTGATAACCGCTACACCACGGAAACTGCTTGTGTGCACCTTACTTCACAGACAACTTGTAGTGATGTTGCCATCGTAACTAAAAAATTCAATAAATGTGGTACTTGCAAAACGAAGGGACATGCAGCAAGATCCACACACGACGTGGCTCATTGGAGGACAATACGACATAGGCAGGAAAGTACTGTTCCCGCCCGGGATCGAACCGGGGACCTTCCGCGCGTCAAGCAGACGTGATAACCGCTACACTACGGAAACGACGGACCCGAGGAGTCCATCCTTGTTCACTCGAACTTGCCTCAGACTTTCTCTCGTCCGCGAATGCACAAACGACAGTTCTTTTGTCAGCCTGGAACCCATCACAGCCGAGGGCTCAAGAAGTCTTCGGGGTGCTCGAGAGGGTGTCTGCCGTAGCACCCCTAACGAGATAGCGGCGTTTCGCGCAGTCGTTATTGCAAGTCATATCAGCAAAAGCAATCACTTTCTCAGTAGCAGGCAGTGCGAGCCCAGCGGCAGCTCTACATGAAGGTACCAATAGCCCAGGAAGGCCGCCGACCGCGGGAATTCGCGCCGCCCCCATCCCGCAAGCGTACACGAGACTTTCAGGGCAGCCTGGACGACATCGAGGGACTGGAATAATTGGCATTCGCCGGGTCACAGGGCTCGTTGGTCTAGGGGTATGATTCCTGCTTATGGTGCAGGAGGTCCCGGGTTCAAATCCCGGACGAGCCCTAGCGTTTTGTGCAAACTGATCGCACGTCAGTGGCTGAGTCAGCGCAACAAGCTCGCCGTCAATATCAAATGAATTTCTTATTCGATGTGAGCAATTGACACTCTGGTCCGACACGTGAAGGCGATTACGAGGGTTTCGGGTACAGATGGTAGCAGATGCATGTTAGTACGTCTTGCTTAAAGTGATGAAAAAGTGTTTCGTCCCGGGATCTAACCGGGGACCTTCTGCGTGTTAGGCAGACGTGATAACCGCTACACCACGGAAACTGCTTGTGTGCACCTTACTTCACAGACAACTTGTAGTGATGTTGCCATCGTAACTAAAAAATTCAATAAATGTGGTACTTGCAAAACGAAGGGACATGCAGCAAGATCCACACACGACGTGGCTCATTGGAGGACAATACGACATAGGCAGGAAAGTACTGTTCCCGCCCGGGATCGAACCGGGGACCTTCCGCGCGTCAAGCAGACGTGATAACCGCTACACTACGGAAACGACGGACCCGAGGAGTCCATCCTTGTTCACTCGAACTTGCCTCAGACTTTCTCTCGTCCGCGAATGCACAAACGACAGTTCTTTTGTCAGCCTGGAACCCATCACAGCCGAGGGCTCAAGAAGTCTTCGGGGTGCTCGAGAGGGTGTCTGCCGTAGCACCCCTAACGAGATAGCGGCGTTTCGCGCAGTCGTTATTGCAAGTCATATCAGCAAAAGCAATCACTTTCTCAGTAGCAGGCAGTGCGAGCCCAGCGGCAGCTCTACATGAAGGTACCAATAGCCCAGGAAGGCCGCCGACCGCGGGAATTCGCGCCGCCCCCATCCCGCCAGCGTACACGAGACTTCTAGGGCACCCTGGACGACATCGAGGGACTGGAATAATTGGCATCCGCCGTGTCACAGGGCTCGTTGGTCTAGGGTTATGATTCCTGCCTAGGGTGCAGGAGGTCCCGGGTTCAAATCCCGGACGAGCCCTAGCGTTTTGTGCACACTGATCGCACGTCAGTGGCTGAGTCAGCGCAAAAAGCTCGCCGTCAATATCAAATGAATTTCTTATTCGATGTGAGCAATTGACACTCGGGTCCGACGCCTGAAGGCGATTACGAGGGTTTCGGGTACAGATGGTAGCAGATGCATGTTAGTACGTCTTGCTTAAAGTGATGAAAAAGTGTTTCCGCCCGGGATCGAACCGGGGACCTTCTGCGTGTTAGGCAGACGCGATAACCGCTACACCACGGAAACAGCTTGCGTGCACCTTGCTTCACAGACAACTTGTAGTGATGTTGCCATCGTAACTAAAAAATTCAATAAATGTGGTACTTGCAAAACGAAGGGACATGCAGCAGATCCACACACGACGTGGCTCATTGGAGGACAATACGACATAGGCAGGAAAGTACTGCTCCCGCCCGGGATCGAACCGGGGACCTTCTGCGTGTGAAGCAGACGTGATAACCGCTACACTACGGAAACGACGGACACGAGGAGTCCATCCTTGTTCACTCGAACTTGCCTCAGACTTTCTCTCGTCCGCGAATGCACACACGACAGTTCTTTTGTCAGCCTGGAACCCATCACAGCCGAGGGCTCAAGAAGTCTTCGGGGTGCTCGAGAGGGTGTCTGCCGTAGCACCCCTAACGAGATAGCGGCGTTTCGCGCAGTCGTTATTGCAAGTCATATCAGCAAAAGCAATCACTTTCTCAGTAGCAGGCAGTGCGAGCCCAGCGGCAGCTCTACATGAAGGTACCAATAGCCCAGGAAGGCCGCCGACCGCGGGAATTCGCGCCGCCCCCATCCCGCCAGCGTACACGAGACTTCTAGGGCACCCTGGACGACATCGAGGGACTGGAATAATTGGCATCCGCCGTGTCACAGGGCTCGTTGGTCTAGGGTTATGATTCCTGCCTAGGGTGCAGGAGGTCCCGGGTTCAAATCCCGGACGAGCCCTAGCGTTTTGTGCACACTGATCGCACGTCAGTGGCTGAGTCAGCGCAAAAAGCTCGCCGTCAATATCAAATGAATTTCTTATTCGATGTGAGCAATTGACACTCGGGTCCGACGCCTGAAGGCGATTACGAGGGTTTCGGGTACAGATGGTAGCAGATGCATGTTAGTACGTCTTGCTTAAAGTGATGAAAAAGTGTTTCCGCCCGGGATCGAACCGGGGACCTTCTGCGTGTTAGGCAGACGCGATAACCGCTACACCACGGAAACAGCTTGCGTGCACCTTGCTTCACAGACAACTTGTAGTGATGTTGCCATCGTAACTAAAAAATTCAATAAATGTGGTACTTGCAAAACGAAGGGACATGCAGCAGATCCACACACGACGTGGCTCATTGGAGGACAATACGACATAGGCAGGAAAGTACTGCTCCCGCCCGGGATCGAACCGGGGACCTTCTGCGTGTGAAGCAGACGTGATAACCGCTACACTACGGAAACGACGGACACGAGGAGTCCATCCTTGTTCACTCGAACTTGCCTCAGACTTTCTCTCGTCCGCGAATGCACACACGACAGTTCTTTTGTCAGCCTGGAACCCATCACAGCCGAGGGCTCAAGAAGTCTTCGGGGTGCTCGAGAGGGTGTCTGCCGTAGCACCCCTAACGAGATAGCGGCGTTTCGCGCAGTCGTTATTGCAAGTCATATCAGCAAAAGCAATCACTTTCTCAGCAGCAGGCATTGCGAGCCCAGCGGCAGCTCTACATGAAGGTACCAATAGCCCAGGAAGGCCGCCGACCGCGGGAATTCGCGTCGCCGCCATCCCGCCAGCGTACACGAGACATCCAGGGCACCCTAGACGACATCGAGGGACTGGAATAATTGGCATTCGCCCTGTCACAGGGCTCGTTGGTCTAGGGGTATGATTCCTGCTTAGGGTGCGGGAGGTCCCGGGTTCAAATCGCGGACGAGCCCTAGCGTTTTGTGCAAACTGATCGCACGTCAGTGGCTGAGTCAGCGCAAAAAGCTCGCCGTCAATATCAAATGAATTTCTTATTCGATGTGAGCAATTGACACTCTGGTCCGACGCGTGAAGGCGATTACGAGAGTTTCGGGTACAGATGGTAGCAGATGCATGTTAGTTTGTCTCGCTTAAAGTGATGAAAAAGTGTTTCCGCCCGTGATCGAACCGGGGACCTTCTGCGTGTTAGGCAGACGTGATAACCGCTAGACCACGGAAACTGCTTGTGTGCACTTTACTTCACAGACAACTTGTAGTGATGTTGCCATCGTAACTAAAAAATTCAATAAATGTGGTACTTTTTTTTCTTTTTTTTTTTTTTTTTTTTTTTTTTTTTTTTTTTCCCAAATTTATGGAACATGCATAACCCACTTTCTAACACTTTTGAGTGGGCGTATTGTGACTAACTATCTCTGCTATTACACTACAGGAGTGGATTATTAGTGCATGCATACTATCTAGTTTTTAAGTAGCTTTGCTTAATGGCAATTATCGGCCTCTTAGCCTCTCTGGAACGCTGCCAGAGAGTTGCCCGTCCCTAGCCACGTGGAGGCGGGCCGCTACTTCTAGAGAAACCACTCCATTTGTGTTACTCTTTTATTCCCCCCACCACCTTGCTGAACTAACTACAACTACTACCTACTCTAAGTCAAGACTTAAACAAACATAGTATATACATATATACAATTGCGCATTAGATCTTAAGCGCATTTACTCTCTCCCAAGGTAGGCTCGCTGGGCCTCCCTTGAGATTTTGTTAACCAATTTTGCGAAATTGCTGAACATTTCGCTTTCTGTTAATATTTCATTAACATTTCTAGTACGCAGAAGCTGCCTCTCCCCTGAGACAGCCTGTTCATATATTGGGCACTCGAACACTATGTGTTCTGGCGATCCTTCGTGGGCACCACAGTCACACTCCGGTGTTGGCCTTTTCCCTATTTTATGCAGGTACGTGGGATAAGGACCATGTCCTGTGAGGAAGTGAACTATGCCCTGTGAGGGCTTCATTATCTTGTTATTTAATCTTCCCCTTACTGTGGGTATAAACCCATGGACTCTACGGCCCGTACTGGATCCATCCCATTCGTCCTGCCAAATGTCAAGCACTTTCTTGCGAATGGCTTTGACACTTACCAGAGGAACGCCCATTATATCTTGTACCCTGTCGATGTTCTGTTTGCGCAGCCAATAGAAGGCTGCGTGCTGCCTTATTATTAGGTCTAATGGACATAGACCCATAATTACCAACAGTGCATCTGTTGGACTTGTGTTGAATGCTCCAATGCATCTCAACAGAACGTTCCTCTGTATTCGCCTGACAGCAGCGGCAGGCCGCACCAGAGCTAACCTGTGGGCCCACACACTGGATGCGTGCCCTACTATTGGTGCCAATATGCTATTGTGATAAATATTTATTGCCTTTGACGGCAGATGGAACCTTCTTTGTCCAATTGATATTATCTTATTGAACAAAGCTAAGGACTTTGTCGTTATTTGCTCGATATGCGGAATGAAACTCCAATTCTCATCTAAATATACCCCAAGGTAACGGGCATATCTCTGTCGTGACACTGCTTGCCCATTAATTCTGACTGTTGGGTCCCTATTTAACTTGCCTTTCAAGAGCATATATAGGGATTTTTGTGGTGCTATAGACATTTTAGTCTTCGTACACCAGTTGGTTAATAGTTCAATAACCAGTCGTGATCGGTCCTCGATCACATTGCGAGTGTCACCTTCTACTAGAATTGCGAGATCATCCGCATAAGCAACGACTCCCAGAACTGCAGTCTCTCGCTGCAGGACGTTTAACAAAGGTTCCATGTTAATATCCCAGAAAATGGGACCACACACCGATCCCTGGGGACAACCACGGGATACTCTTTTAGATACGACGGCTCCAGGAGCCGTTATCTTAGCAGTCCTTCCATCACAGTAGGCCTCCAGACAGCCATACAGCAGCTGCGGGCACCCAATCTCTCGCAGGCGAGAGAAGAGTGCCGGCCACCACAGGTTGTCGAAGGCCCCTGAGATGTCTATCATTATGCCAAGTACATACTTTGATGTCGCAGAGTGAACAATTCGGCAAACCTCATTGATCGCATCCTGGGTGGAGCGACCCTTTCGGAATCCGAACTGCCTATCACTCATACCATACAGAGTTCGATGACTCTGGAGACGGTCAGCCAGCAACTTCTCAAATGCTTTGCCCATTACATCCAGCAGACAGATAGGCCGATAGGATTTCGGCACTGTTGGATCTTTATCAGGGCCTTTCCTGATAATTACAACTTCGGCAGTTTTCCACTTTAGTGGATAATAGCCCCTTTGTAAACAGCTGTTGTAAATACGACTTAGTGCTGGGGCGACCAAGTGTGCGAGTCCCTGTAAGATCTCCACAGGGATCCCGTCAGGACCAGGCGCCTTCTTCCTTGCAAAGGTGTAGATGGTTGCTTCCACCTCCTCTGCTGAGAAAGGGCACACGTTTGTATCGTTAAGATACGGAATCGACAGCGCCTGACGTATGTCCCGCTGCTCGTGCGAGTCTTGGTCCTCAATGTCATCAGGCAATAATGTATCCAACAGCAACCTTGCTGTTTCTTCCCAATTCTTGGTCGTGTCTCCATCCCCAGCACGTAGCGTAGACAGCATCATGGGCGATCTTATTTTTTCTCGAACGATTTTGTAAGGAACTCCCCAAGGGTCTGTTCCCAGCTGATCGTTCACAAATCTTTCCCAGGATTGGCGCCTTGTAATGTCCAACTGATCCTTGTATCTCTGCTTCAGACGACGATAAATACGCAGGTGGTATTGTCGTTCGTCATGGGCAAAGCTCCTTTGGTAGTTGCTTCGCGCCCTTCTGACCGATCGTTTGAGCACAGTCAGTTCAGGGGTCCATGGGGTGGACTCCCTGCAGATGTATCTCGCTATTCGAGGTACAGCCAGTGTGATAGCCGTTTGCACGGAGCTTACCAGCTCCTCCACAGCTTCATCAATATTACCTATGTCCTCTCCGAACTCGGGAGGACTGAACACCTGCACGAGTCGGTCCCAGTCTGTCCGAGCATAATTGAAGCGTTCCACCCACTCGCCTGGCACATCCGCGATGGTCGGCGCTATATCAAATGTTATACAGTTATGATCACTGACAGTTAGATGTTCTCTTACTTGCCAGTTATGGACGTGGGGTGCTGCCCTCTCGCTTGCTAGTGTGACATCAATATTTGATGTTGCACCCGCCCTCCCTGAGTAGGTCGGGGGGTACCCAGGCAAGTTTAGCACATACATGTGCGTTTCCATTATCAAATCAACAAGCTCCGCACCCCTACCGTCCTGCACATCGCTGTGCCAGAGTGGGGACTTAGCATTAGCATCAAGAGCTACAATTATAGCCTGCCCGGCTAAAACTCTTAGTATCCAATTCAGCTGATCAAGATAAATCTTGATGTCATGTCTGAATTGGCAGTAGACGTTTACAACGTACATACTGTAAGACAGCAGATTTAGTTGTACAACTATAATATGCTCAGTACAGAACTGACTTAATATCGTAGTTTTAATAGTTTTATTCAATACTATAATTGCACTCATGGGGTTCCCACCTGAGGATACCACCTGTGCTGTTGCGGGAAAACCAGGGACTCGACCCGCACAGGAGTTCGGTTCTTGTATCAGAAGAATATCAATTCCTTCTTGTTCCGCTACCTTCCGTAGCTCATGTGCAACCATCTGGCTGCGCATGGCATTGACTTGTACCACTTTAAATATCGCCGTAATCTGTTCTTTGGACAAGTCTGTCTAAGAACATTCGGTGGGTTGGACAATCTTTAGGTCCACCACACTTACGGCCTCGTCGTCTGCATGGTACACATACTGCCGCCTTGTCCTTATTAGGACAGCCATTCTTAATATGTCCAGAGAGGCCACAATGGCCGCATATGATATCAGGTTGCGTACAGTACTTGTTTGTATGATTAATGTCCTGGCATTTAGTGCATCTCGGCACTGCCAGGTAATCTTTTATATTCAACGCAGAGTAGCCAACATACAACCGACCCGCTCTCGTTAGTAATTTCCATAAACCTGGCGAGACTTCTACCACGTGGTGTACTGTCAGTTTCTCACGTGGTCCTACTTTAAAGCGTAATTTAAACTGTTCATCGAATTCTCCTCTTGTCATGTTCATATCAAAATTTTGGGTATATATTGCGTCTACTAGATTGTCTGTTGTCATGTACGTAGGTACATCATACAGACACATCAAAGGTCGACGCTTGCGAGGAGGTTCACACTTCGCTTTATTGTTTAGTTGTTCGTTGTTCAAGATCTTTTGGCAGTCCTCTTGTGATGCTGCTTCTACTATCAGCACATTCTTTGCAGTGCGTACATTATTTATCTTTATCTTGTCTTTCTTAGGATCTATGCACTTCTCGAATACTGACTTAACAGCCTTAATGTCATCACCAGGTTTAGGTTTAATGAAGACTGTAGGAGCAACTTTCTTAATGTTGTCCTGTATGGTTTGTTTCGCTGTCGGTGCCTTGGCAACTGGGGCTCTAGCAACCGCAGCATAAGACCGGGCCGGTTGACCTCTAAGTCTTTCATTTTCTTTCTCTAATTCCGTTACCCTACCCTCTAACTGAGAGTGGGCGATTGCCCAGTTGGCTACAAAGTCCCTAATATGGTTAATAGCATAATTGCTTATCTTACCATTTTTAATGCTAGTATCCAGCAATTTCAAAAATTTCGCATGTCGCTCAGCGACAGACACATTCTCGAGGCTCGAAACTTCGCTAGTATCTAACGTATTAACACTCTCTTGATTTTCTGCCATTTTGATAATTAGAGAGTGTAAAAGTGGAGGCCCGTCTCTTGCCCCGGACCGGCCTCTCTGGCATGGGGGGAGGCTATATGCAGCTCGCTCACCGGTCCCGCCCCTTGACCAAGAGCTATTAGTAACTGAGCTGCCAGGTTTAGCACGCCGTGGGTACAGCGTACTAGTCCTCTTCAACAGCCACACCACCACAGTTTTCACCCGCTCCCTTATCGGCGAATGCCACCCACATTCCAGGAGAGCGGATTCACTCTCCGTCCTTCGCCCCCTACTAGGCCAGGTTCCCACCAAAGGCCAAAGACCCAGTCCTACTCAGGTGCCGGGCCGGTCCCCCAGACGTTCGGAGGTCTGGACCCATCTAACCTGACCGGGGACATGTCACCACGCCCCGGCTTGGCGGAGCATGCCTTGGAGTCCAAGACAAGGCGAGTGGCCTTCGCCGACTTGGGGCAGGATCCCACCACAGCAAATGCAGCTATCAGAACCAGTGTACAAGTTGTTCAGCACACTGTCGCGCCCCTACCCTTCAGTTGCCCGAAGGCTTAACAGCTCCACCTCAAGAAGGCAGGTAAGGGCACTTGAGAAGGAGAGGCTGTTTGAGACGCATCCTTCCCCACACTGCCTTTTACCAACCGAGAGCCCGCACAGCTTGAGGGCTCACAGTATGAGACAGCTGGAGCTCGAACCGGGGACCTTCTGCGTGTTAGGCAGACGTGATAACCGCTAGACCACGGAAACTGCTTGTGTGCACTTTACTTCACAGACAACTTGTAGTGATGTTGCCATCGTAACTAAAAAATTCAATAAATGTGGTACTTGCAAAACGAAGGGACATGCAGCAGATCCACACACGACGTGGCTCATTGGAGGACAATACGACATAGGCAGGAAAATACTGTTCCCGCCCGGGATCGAACCGGGGACCTTCTGCGTGTGAAGCAGACGTGATAACCGCTACACTACGGAAACGACGGACACGAGGAGTCCATCCTTGTTCACTCGAACTTGCCTCAGACTTTCTCTCGTCCGCGAATGCACACACGACAGTTCTTTTGTCAGCCTGGAACCCATCACAGCCGAGGGCTCAAGAAGTCTTCGGGGTGCTCGAGAGGGTGTCTGCCGTAGCACCCCTAACGAGATAGCGGCGTTTCGCGCAGTCGTTATTGCAAGTCATATCAGCAAAAGCAATCACTTTCTCAGCAGCAGGCATTGCGAGCCCAGCGGCAGCTCTACATGAAGGTACCAATAGCCCAGGAAGGCCGCCGACCGCGGGAATTCGCGTCGCCGCCATCCCGCCAGCGTACACGAGACATCCAGGGCACCCTAGACGACATCGAGGGACTGGAATAATTGGCATTCGCCCTGTCACAGGGCTCGTTGGTCTAGGGGTATGATTCCTGCTTAGGGTGCAGGAGGTCCCGGGTTCAAATCCCGGACGAGCCCTAGCGTTTTGTGCACACTGATCGCACGTCAGTGGCTGAGTCAGCGCAAGAAGCTCGCCGTCAATATCAAATGAATTTCTTATTCGATGTGAGCAATTGACACTCGGGTCCGACGCGTGAAGGCGATTACGAGGGTTTCGGGTACAGATGGTAGCAGATGCATGTTAGTACGTCTTGCTTAAAGTGATGAAAAAGTGTTTCCGCCCGGGATCGAACCGGGGACCTTCTGCGTGTTAGGCACACGTGATTACCGCTACACCACGGAAACTGCTTGTGTGCATCTTACTTCACAGTCAACTTGTAGTGATGTTGCCATCGTAACTAAAAAATTCAATAAATGTGGTACTTGCAAAACGAAGGGACATGCAGCAGACCCACACACGACGTGGCTCATTGGAGGACAATACGACATAGGCAGGAAAATACTGTTCCCGACCGGGATCGAACCGGGGACCTTCTGCGTGTGAAGCAGACGTGATAACCGCTACACTACGGAAACGACGGACACGAGGAGTCCATCCTTGTTCACTCGAACTTGCCTCAGACTTTCTCTCGTCCGCGAATGCACACACGACAGTTCTTTTGTCAGCCTGGAACCCATCACAGCCGAGGGCTCAAGAAGTCTTCGGGGTGCTCGAGAGGGTGTCTGCCGTAGCACCCCTAACGAGATAGCGGCGTTTCGCGCAGTCGTTATTGCAAGTCATATCAGCAAAAGCAATCACTTTCTCAGTAGCAGGCAGTGCGAGCCCAGCGGCAGCTCTACATGAAGGTACCAATAGCCCAGGAAGGCCGCCGACCGCGGGAATTCGCGCCGCCCCCATCCCGCCAGCGTACACGGGACTTCTAGGGCACCCTGGACGACATCGAGGGACTGGAATAATTGGCATTCGCTGTGTCACAGGGCTCGTTGGTCTAGGGGTATGATTCCTGCTTAGGGTGCAGGAGGTCCCGGGTTCAAATCCCGGACGAGCCCTAGCGTTTTGTGCACACTGATCGCACGTCAGTGGCTGAGTCAGCGCAAAAAGCTCGTCGTCAATATCAAATGAATTTCTTATTCGATGTGAGCAATTGACACTCGGGTCCGACGCGTGAAGGCGAATACGAGGGTTTCGGGTACAGATGGTAGCAGATGCATGTTAGTACGTCTTGCTTAAAGTGATGAAAAAGTGTTTCCGCCCGGGATCGAAGCGGGGACCTTCTGCGTGTTAGGCAGACGTGATAACCGCTACACCACGGAAACTGCTTGTGTGCACCTTACTTCACAGACAACTTGTAGTGATGTTGCCATCGTAACTAAAAAATTCAATAAATGTGGTACTTGCAAAACGAAGGGACATGCAGCAGATCCACACACGACGTGGCTCATTGGAGGACAATACGACATAGGCAGGAAAGTACTGCTCCCGCCCGGGATCGAACCGGGGACCTTCTGCGTGTGAAGCAGACGTGATAACCGCTACACTACGGAAACGACGGACACGAGGAGTCCATCCTTGTTCACTCGAACTTGCCTCAGACTTTCTCTCGTCCGCGAATGCACACACGACAGTTCTTTTGTCAGCCTGGAACCCATCACAGCCGAGGGCTCAAGAAGTCTTCGGGGTGCTCGAGAGGGTGTCTGCCGTAGCACCCCTAACGAGATAGCGGCGTTTCGCGCAGTCGTTATTGCAAGTCATATCAGCAAAAGCAATCACTTTCTCAGCAGCAGGCATTGCGAGCCCAGCGGCAGCTCTACATGAAGGTACCAATAGCCCAGGAAGGCCGCCGACCGCGGGAATTCGCGTCGCCGCCATCCCGCCAGCGTACACGAGACATCCAGGGCACCCTAGACGACATCGAGGGACTGGAATAATTGGCATTCGCCCTGTCACAGGGCTCGTTGGTCTAGGGGTATGATTCCTGCTTAGGGTGCAGGAGGTCCCGGGTTCAAATCCCGGACGAGCCCTAGCGTTTTGTGCACACTGATCGCACGTCAGTGGCTGAGTCAGCGCAAGAAGCTCGCCGTCAATATCAAATGAATTTCTTATTCGATGTGAGCAATTGACACTCGGGTCCGACGCGTGAAGGCGATTACGAGGGTTTCGGGTACAGATGGTAGCAGATGCATGTTAGTACGTCTTGCTTAAAGTGATGAAAAAGTGTTTCCGCCCGGGATCGAACCGGGGACCTTCTGCGTGTTAGGCACACGTGATTACCGCTACACCACGGAAACTGCTTGTGTGCATCTTACTTCACAGTCAACTTGTAGTGATGTTGCCATCGTAACTAAAAAATTCAATAAATGTGGTACTTGCAAAACGAAGGGACATGCAGCAGACCCACACACGACGTGGCTCATTGGAGGACAATACGACATAGGCAGGAAAATACTGTTCCCGACCGGGATCGAACCGGGGACCTTCTGCGTGTGAAGCAGACGTGATAACCGCTACACTACGGAAACGACGGACACGAGGAGTCCATCCTTGTTCACTCGAACTTGCCTCAGACTTTCTCTCGTCCGCGAATGCACACACGACAGTTCTTTTGTCAGCCTGGAACCCATCACAGCCGAGGGCTCAAGAAGTCTTCGGGGTGCTCGAGAGGGTGTCTGCCGTAGCACCCCTAACGAGATAGCGGCGTTTCGCGCAGTCGTTATTGCAAGTCATATCAGCAAAAGCAATCACTTTCTCAGTAGCAGGCAGTGCGAGCCCAGCGGCAGCTCTACATGAAGGTACCAATAGCCCAGGAAGGCCGCCGACCGCGGGAATTCGCGCCGCCCCCATCCCGCCAGCGTACACGGGACTTCTAGGGCACCCTGGACGACATCGAGGGACTGGAATAATTGGCATTCGCTGTGTCACAGGGCTCGTTGGTCTAGGGGTATGATTCCTGCTTAGGGTGCAGGAGGTCCCGGGTTCAAATCCCGGACGAGCCCTAGCGTTTTGTGCACACTGATCGCACGTCAGTGGCTGAGTCAGCGCAAAAAGCTCGTCGTCAATATCAAATGAATTTCTTATTCGATGTGAGCAATTGACACTCGGGTCCGACGCGTGAAGGCGAATACGAGGGTTTCGGGTACAGATGGTAGCAGATGCATGTTAGTACGTCTTGCTTAAAGTGATGAAAAAGTGTTTCCGCCCGGGATCGAAGCGGGGACCTTCTGCGTGTTAGGCAGACGTGATAACCGCTACACCACGGAAACTGCTTGTGTGCACCTTACTTCACAGACAACTTGTAGTGATGTTGCCATCGTAACTAAAAAATTCAATAAATGTGGTACTTGCAAAACGAAGGGACATGCAGCAGATCCACACACGACGTGGCTCATTGGAGGACAATACGACATAGGCAGGAAAGTACTGCTCCCGCCCGGGATCGAACCGGGGACCTTCTGCGTGTGAAGCAGACGTGATAACCGCTACACTACGGAAACGACGGACACGAGGAGTCCATCCTTGTTCACTCGAACTTGCCTCAGACTTTCTCTCGTCCGCGAATGCACACACGACAGTTCTTTTGTCAGCCTGGAACCCATCACAGCCGAGGGCTCAAGAAGTCTTCGGGGTGCTCGAGAGGGTGTCTGCCGTAGCACCCCTAACGAGATAGCGGCGTTTCGCGCAGTCGTTATTGCAAGTCATATCAGCAAAAGCAATCACTTTCTCAGCAGCAGGCATTGCGAGCCCAGCGGCAGCTCTACATGAAGGTACCAATAGCCCAGGAAGGCCGCCGACCGCGGGAATTCGCGTCGCCGCCATCCCGCCAGCGTACACGAGACATCCAGGGCACCCTAGACGACATCGAGGGACTGGAATAATTGGCATTCGCCCTGTCACAGGGCTCGTTGGTCTAGGGGTATGATTCCTGCTTAGGGTGCGGGAGGTCCCGGGTTCAAATCCCGGACGAGCCCTAGCGTTTTGTGCAAACTGATCGCACGTCAGTGGCTGAGTCAGCGCAAAAAGCTCGCCGTCAATATCAAATGAATTTCTTATTCGATGTGAGCAATTGACACTCTGGTCCGACGCGTGAAGGCGATTACGAGAGTTTCGGGTACAGATGGTAGCAGATGCATGTTAGTTTGTCTCGCTTAAAGTGATGAAAAAGTGTTTCCGCCCGTGATCGAACCGGGGACCTTCTGCGTGTTAGGCAGACGTGATAACCGCTAGACCACGGAAACTGCTTGTGTGCACTTTACTTCACAGACAACTTGTAGTGATGTTGCCATCGTAACTAAAAAATTCAATAAATGTGGTACTTTTTTTTTTTTTTTTTTTTTTTTTTTTTTTCCCAAATTTATGGAACATGCATAACCCACTTTCTAACACTTTTGAGTGGGCGTATTGTGACTAACTATCTCTGCTATTACACTACAGGAGTGGATTATTAGTGCATGCATACTATCTAGTTTTTAAGTAGCTTTGCTTAATGGCAATTATCGGCCTCTTAGCCTCTCTGGAACGCTGCCAGAGAGTTGCCCGTCCCTAGCCACGTGGAGGCGGGCCGCTACTTCTAGAGAAACCACTCCATTTGTGTTACTCTTTTATTCCCCCCACCACCTTGCTGAACTAACTACAACTACTACCTACTCTAAGTCAAGACTTAAACAAACATAGTATATACATATATACAATTGCGCATTAGATCTTAAGCGCATTTACTCTCTCCCAAGGTAGGCTCGCTGGGCCTCCCTTGAGATTTTGTTAACCAATTTTGCGAAATTGCTGAACATTTCGCTTTCTGTTAATATTTCATTAACATTTCTAGTACGCAGAAGCTGCCTCTCCCCTGAGACAGCCTGTTCATATATTGGGCACTCGAACACTATGTGTTCTGGCGATCCTTCGTGGGCACCACAGTCACACTCCGGTGTTGGCCTTTTCCCTATTTTATGCAGGTACGTGGGATAAGGACCATGTCCTGTGAGGAAGTGAACTATGCCCTGTGAGGGCTTCATTATCTTGTTATTTAATCTTCCCCTTACTGTGGGTATAAACCCATGGACTCTACGGCCCGTACTGGATCCATCCCATTCGTCCTGCCAAATGTCAAGCACTTTCTTGCGAATGGCTTTGACACTTACCAGAGGAACGCCCATTATATCTTGTACCCTGTCGATGTTCTGTTTGCGCAGCCAATAGAAGGCTGCGTGCTGCCTTATTATTAGGTCTAATGGACATAGACCCATAATTACCAACAGTGCATCTGTTGGACTTGTGTTGAATGCTCCAATGCATCTCAACAGAACGTTCCTCTGTATTCGCCTGACAGCAGCGGCAGGCCGCACCAGAGCTAACCTGTGGGCCCACACACTGGATGCGTGCCCTACTATTGGTGCCAATATGCTATTGTGATAAATATTTATTGCCTTTGACGGCAGATGGAACCTTCTTTGTCCAATTGATATTATCTTATTGAACAAAGCTAAGGACTTTGTCGTTATTTGCTCGATATGCGGAATGAAACTCCAATTCTCATCTAAATATACCCCAAGGTAACGGGCATATCTCTGTCGTGACACTGCTTGCCCATTAATTCTGACTGTTGGGTCCCTATTTAACTTGCCTTTCAAGAGCATATATAGGGATTTTTGTGGTGCTATAGACATTTTAGTCTTCGTACACCAGTTGGTTAATAGTTCAATAACCAGTCGTGATCGGTCCTCGATCACATTGCGAGTGTCACCTTCTACTAGAATTGCGAGATCATCCGCATAAGCAACGACTCCCAGAACTGCAGTCTCTCGCTGCAGGACGTTTAACAAAGGTTCCATGTTAATATCCCAGAAAATGGGACCACACACCGATCCCTGGGGACAACCACGGGATACTCTTTTAGATACGACGGCTCCAGGAGCCGTTATCTTAGCAGTCCTTCCATCACAGTAGGCCTCCAGACAGCCATACAGCAGCTGCGGGCACCCAATCTCTCGCAGGCGAGAGAAGAGTGCCGGCCACCACAGGTTGTCGAAGGCCCCTGAGATGTCTATCATTATGCCAAGTACATACTTTGATGTCGCAGAGTGAACAATTCGGCAAACCTCATTGATCGCATCCTGGGTGGAGCGACCCTTTCGGAATCCGAACTGCCTATCACTCATACCATACAGAGTTCGATGACTCTGGAGACGGTCAGCCAGCAACTTCTCAAATGCTTTGCCCATTACATCCAGCAGACAGATAGGCCGATAGGATTTCGGCACTGTTGGATCTTTATCAGGGCCTTTCCTGATAATTACAACTTCGGCAGTTTTCCACTTTAGTGGATAATAGCCCCTTTGTAAACAGCTGTTGTAAATACGACTTAGTGCTGGGGCGACCAAGTGTGCGAGTCCCTGTAAGATCTCCACAGGGATCCCGTCAGGACCAGGCGCCTTCTTCCTTGCAAAGGTGTAGATGGTTGCTTCCACCTCCTCTGCTGAGAAAGGGCACACGTTTGTATCGTTAAGATACGGAATCGACAGCGCCTGACGTATGTCCCGCTGCTCGTGCGAGTCTTGGTCCTCAATGTCATCAGGCAATAATGTATCCAACAGCAACCTTGCTGTTTCTTCCCAATTCTTGGTCGTGTCTCCATCCCCAGCACGTAGCGTAGACAGCATCATGGGCGATCTTATTTTTTCTCGAACGATTTTGTAAGGAACTCCCCAAGGGTCTGTTCCCAGCTGATCGTTCACAAATCTTTCCCAGGATTGGCGCCTTGTAATGTCCAACTGATCCTTGTATCTCTGCTTCAGACGACGATAAATACGCAGGTGGTATTGTCGTTCGTCATGGGCAAAGCTCCTTTGGTAGTTGCTTCGCGCCCTTCTGACCGATCGTTTGAGCACAGTCAGTTCAGGGGTCCATGGGGTGGACTCCCTGCAGATGTATCTCGCTATTCGAGGTACAGCCAGTGTGATAGCCGTTTGCACGGAGCTTACCAGCTCCTCCACAGCTTCATCAATATTACCTATGTCCTCTCCGAACTCGGGAGGACTGAACACCTGCACGAGTCGGTCCCAGTCTGTCCGAGCATAATTGAAGCGTTCCACCCACTCGCCTGGCACATCCGCGATGGTCGGCGCTATATCAAATGTTATACAGTTATGATCACTGACAGTTAGATGTTCTCTTACTTGCCAGTTATGGACGTGGGGTGCTGCCCTCTCGCTTGCTAGTGTGACATCAATATTTGATGTTGCACCCGCCCTCCCTGAGTAGGTCGGGGGGTACCCAGGCAAGTTTAGCACATACATGTGCGTTTCCATTATCAAATCAACAAGCTCCGCACCCCTACCGTCCTGCACATCGCTGTGCCAGAGTGGGGACTTAGCATTAGCATCAAGAGCTACAATTATAGCCTGCCCGGCTAAAACTCTTAGTATCCAATTCAGCTGATCAAGATAAATCTTGATGTCATGTCTGAATTGGCAGTAGACGTTTACAACGTACATACTGTAAGACAGCAGATTTAGTTGTACAACTATAATATGCTCAGTACAGAACTGACTTAATATCGTAGTTTTAATAGTTTTATTCAATACTATAATTGCACTCATGGGGTTCCCACCTGAGGATACCACCTGTGCTGTTGCGGGAAAACCAGGGACTCGACCCGCACAGGAGTTCGGTTCTTGTATCAGAAGAATATCAATTCCTTCTTGTTCCGCTACCTTCCGTAGCTCATGTGCAACCATCTGGCTGCGCATGGCATTGACTTGTACCACTTTAAATATCGCCGTAATCTGTTCTTTGGACAAGTCTGTCTAAGAACATTCGGTGGGTTGGACAATCTTTAGGTCCACCACACTTACGGCCTCGTCGTCTGCATGGTACACATACTGCCGCCTTGTCCTTATTAGGACAGCCATTCTTAATATGTCCAGAGAGGCCACAATGGCCGCATATGATATCAGGTTGCGTACAGTACTTGTTTGTATGATTAATGTCCTGGCATTTAGTGCATCTCGGCACTGCCAGGTAATCTTTTATATTCAACGCAGAGTAGCCAACATACAACCGACCCGCTCTCGTTAGTAATTTCCATAAACCTGGCGAGACTTCTACCACGTGGTGTACTGTCAGTTTCTCACGTGGTCCTACTTTAAAGCGTAATTTAAACTGTTCATCGAATTCTCCTCTTGTCATGTTCATATCAAAATTTTGGGTATATATTGCGTCTACTAGATTGTCTGTTGTCATGTACGTAGGTACATCATACAGACACATCAAAGGTCGACGCTTGCGAGGAGGTTCACACTTCGCTTTATTGTTTAGTTGTTCGTTGTTCAAGATCTTTTGGCAGTCCTCTTGTGATGCTGCTTCTACTATCAGCACATTCTTTGCAGTGCGTACATTATTTATCTTTATCTTGTCTTTCTTAGGATCTATGCACTTCTCGAATACTGACTTAACAGCCTTAATGTCATCACCAGGTTTAGGTTTAATGAAGACTGTAGGAGCAACTTTCTTAATGTTGTCCTGTATGGTTTGTTTCGCTGTCGGTGCCTTGGCAACTGGGGCTCTAGCAACCGCAGCATAAGACCGGGCCGGTTGACCTCTAAGTCTTTCATTTTCTTTCTCTAATTCCGTTACCCTACCCTCTAACTGAGAGTGGGCGATTGCCCAGTTGGCTACAAAGTCCCTAATATGGTTAATAGCATAATTGCTTATCTTACCATTTTTAATGCTAGTATCCAGCAATTTCAAAAATTTCGCATGTCGCTCAGCGACAGACACATTCTCGAGGCTCGAAACTTCGCTAGTATCTAACGTATTAACACTCTCTTGATTTTCTGCCATTTTGATAATTAGAGAGTGTAAAAGTGGAGGCCCGTCTCTTGCCCCGGACCGGCCTCTCTGGCATGGGGGGAGGCTATATGCAGCTCGCTCACCGGTCCCGCCCCTTGACCAAGAGCTATTAGTAACTGAGCTGCCAGGTTTAGCACGCCGTGGGTACAGCGTACTAGTCCTCTTCAACAGCCACACCACCACAGTTTTCACCCGCTCCCTTATCGGCGAATGCCACCCACATTCCAGGAGAGCGGATTCACTCTCCGTCCTTCGCCCCCTACTAGGCCAGGTTCCCACCAAAGGCCAAAGACCCAGTCCTACTCAGGTGCCGGGCCGGTCCCCCAGACGTTCGGAGGTCTGGACCCATCTAACCTGACCGGGGACATGTCACCACGCCCCGGCTTGGCGGAGCATGCCTTGGAGTCCAAGACAAGGCGAGTGGCCTTCGCCGACTTGGGGCAGGATCCCACCACAGCAAATGCAGCTATCAGAACCAGTGTACAAGTTGTTCAGCACACTGTCGCGCCCCTACCCTTCAGTTGCCCGAAGGCTTAACAGCTCCACCTCAAGAAGGCAGGTAAGGGCACTTGAGAAGGAGAGGCTGTTTGAGACGCATCCTTCCCCACACTGCCTTTTACCAACCGAGAGCCCGCACAGCTTGAGGGCTCACAGTATGAGACAGCTGGAGCTCGAACCGGGGACCTTCTGCGTGTTAGGCAGACGTGATAACCGCTAGACCACGGAAACTGCTTGTGTGCACTTTACTTCACAGACAACTTGTAGTGATGTTGCCATCGTAACTAAAAAATTCAATAAATGTGGTACTTGCAAAACGAAGGGACATGCAGCAGATCCACACACGACGTGGCTCATTGGAGGACAATACGACATAGGCAGGAAAATACTGTTCCCGCCCGGGATCGAACCGGGGACCTTCTGCGTGTGAAGCAGACGTGATAACCGCTACACTACGGAAACGACGGACACGAGGAGTCCATCCTTGTTCACTCGAACTTGCCTCAGACTTTCTCTCGTCCGCGAATGCACACACGACAGTTCTTTTGTCAGCCTGGAACCCATCACAGCCGAGGGCTCAAGAAGTCTTCGGGGTGCTCGAGAGGGTGTCTGCCGTAGCACCCCTAACGAGATAGCGGCGTTTCGCGCAGTCGTTATTGCAAGTCATATCAGCAAAAGCAATCACTTTCTCAGCAGCAGGCATTGCGAGCCCAGCGGCAGCTCTACATGAAGGTACCAATAGCCCAGGAAGGCCGCCGACCGCGGGAATTCGCGTCGCCGCCATCCCGCCAGCGTACACGAGACATCCAGGGCACCCTAGACGACATCGAGGGACTGGAATAATTGGCATTCGCCCTGTCACAGGGCTCGTTGGTCTAGGGGTATGATTCCTGCTTAGGGTGCAGGAGGTCCCGGGTTCAAATCCCGGACGAGCCCTAGCGTTTTGTGCACACTGATCGCACGTCAGTGGCTGAGTCAGCGCAAGAAGCTCGCCGTCAATATCAAATGAATTTCTTATTCGATGTGAGCAATTGACACTCGGGTCCGACGCGTGAAGGCGATTACGAGGGTTTCGGGTACAGATGGTAGCAGATGCATGTTAGTACGTCTTGCTTAAAGTGATGAAAAAGTGTTTCCGCCCGGGATCGAACCGGGGACCTTCTGCGTGTTAGGCACACGTGATTACCGCTACACCACGGAAACTGCTTGTGTGCATCTTACTTCACAGTCAACTTGTAGTGATGTTGCCATCGTAACTAAAAAATTCAATAAATGTGGTACTTGCAAAACGAAGGGACATGCAGCAGACCCACACACGACGTGGCTCATTGGAGGACAATACGACATAGGCAGGAAAATACTGTTCCCGACCGGGATCGAACCGGGGACCTTCTGCGTGTGAAGCAGACGTGATAACCGCTACACTACGGAAACGACGGACACGAGGAGTCCATCCTTGTTCACTCGAACTTGCCTCAGACTTTCTCTCGTCCGCGAATGCACACACGACAGTTCTTTTGTCAGCCTGGAACCCATCACAGCCGAGGGCTCAAGAAGTCTTCGGGGTGCTCGAGAGGGTGTCTGCCGTAGCACCCCTAACGAGATAGCGGCGTTTCGCGCAGTCGTTATTGCAAGTCATATCAGCAAAAGCAATCACTTTCTCAGTAGCAGGCAGTGCGAGCCCAGCGGCAGCTCTACATGAAGGTACCAATAGCCCAGGAAGGCCGCCGACCGCGGGAATTCGCGCCGCCCCCATCCCGCCAGCGTACACGGGACTTCTAGGGCACCCTGGACGACATCGAGGGACTGGAATAATTGGCATTCGCTGTGTCACAGGGCTCGTTGGTCTAGGGGTATGATTCCTGCTTAGGGTGCAGGAGGTCCCGGGTTCAAATCCCGGACGAGCCCTAGCGTTTTGTGCACACTGATCGCACGTCAGTGGCTGAGTCAGCGCAAAAAGCTCGCCGTCAATATCAAATGAATTTCTTATTCGATGTGAGCAATTGACACTGGGGTCCGACGCGTGAAGGCGATTACGAGGGTTTCGGGTACAGATGGTAGCAGATGCATGTTAGTACGTCTTGCTTAAAGTGATGAAAAAGTGTTTCCGCCCGGGATCGAACCGGGGACCTTCTGCGTGTTAGGCACACGTGATTACCGCTACACCACGGAAACTGCTTGTGTGCATCTTACTTCACAGACAACTTGTAGTGATGTTGCCATCGTAACTAAAAAATTCAATAAATGTGGTACTTGCAAAACGAAGGGACATGCAGCAGACCCACACACGACGTGGCTCATTGGAGGACAATACGACATAGGCAGGAAAATACTGTTCCCGACCGGGATCGAACCGGGGACCTTCTGCGTGTGAAGCAGACGTGATAACCGCTACACTACGGAAACGACGGACACGAGGAGTCCATCCTTGTTCACTCGAACTTGCCTCAGACTTTCTCTCGTCCGCGAATGCACACACGACAGTTCTTTTGTCAGCCTGGAACCCATCACAGCCGAGGGCTCAAGAAGTCTTCGGGGTGCTCGAGAGGGTGTCTGCCGTAGCACCCCTAACGAGATAGCGGCGTTTCGCGCAGTCGTTATTGCAAGTCATATCAGCAAAAGCAATCACTTTCTCAGTAGCAGGCAGTGCGAGCCCAGCGGCAGCTCTACATGAAGGTACCAATAGCCCAGGAAGGCCGCCGACCGCGGGAATTCGCGCCGCCCCCATCCCGCCAGCGTACACGGGACTTCTAGGGCACCCTGGACGACATCGAGGGACTGGAATAATTGGCATTCGCTGTGTCACAGGGCTCGTTGGTCTAGGGGTATGATTCCTGCTTAGGGTGCAGGAGGTCCCGGGTTCAAATCCCGGACGAGCCCTAGCGTTTTGTGCACACTGATCGCACGTCAGTGGCTGAGTCAGCGCAAAAAGCTCGTCGTCAATATCAAATGAATTTCTTATTCGATGTGAGCAATTGACACTCGGGTCCGACGCGTGAAGGCGAATACGAGGGTTTCGGGTACAGATGGTAGCAGATGCATGTTAGTACGTCTTGCTTAAAGTGATGAAAAAGTGTTTCCGCCCGGGATCGAACCGGGGACCTTCTGCGTGTTAGGCAGACGTGATAACCGCTACACCACGGAAACTGCTTGTGTGCACCTTACTTCACAGACAACTTGTAGTGATGTTGCCATCGTAACTAAAAAATTCAATAAATGTGGTACTTGCAAAACGAAGGGACATGCAGCAGATCCACACACGACGTGGCTCATTGGAGGACAATACGACATAGGCAGGAAAGTACTGTTCCCGCCCGGGATCGAACCGGGGACCTTCTGCGTGTGAAGCAGACGTGATAACCGCTACACTACGGAAACGACGGACACGAGGAGTCCATCCTTGTTCACTCGAACTTGCCTCAGACTTTCTCTCTTCCGCGAATGCACACACGACAGTTCTTTTGTCAGCCTGGAACCCATCACAGCCGAGGGCTCAAGAAGTCTTCGGGGTGCTCGAGAGGGTGTCTGCCGTAGCACCCCTAACGAGATAGCGGCGTTTCGCGCAGTCGTTATTGCAAGTCATATCAGCAAAAGCAATCACTTTCTCAGCAGCAGGCATTGCGAGCCCAGCGGCAGCTCTACATGAAGGTACCAATAGCCCAGGAAGGCCGCCGACCGCGGGAATTCGCGTCGCCGCCATCCCGCCAGCGTACACGAGACATCCAGGGCACCCTAGACGACATCGAGGGACTGGAATAATTGGCATTCGCCCTGTCACAGGGCTCGTTGGTCTAGGGGTATGATTCCTGCTTAGGGTGCAGGAGGTCCCGGGTTCAAATCCCGGGCGAGCCCTAGCGTTTTGTGCACACTGATCGCACGTCAGTGGCTGAGTCAGCGCAAAAAGCTCGCCGTCAATATCAAATGAATTTCTTATTCGATGTGAGCAATTGACACTGGGGTCCGACGCGTGAAGGCGATTACGAGGGTTTCGGGTACAGATGGTAGCAGATGCATGTTAGTACGTCTTGCTTAAAGTGATGAAAAAGTGTTTCCGCCCGGGATCGAACCGGGGACCTTCTGCGTGTTAGGCACACGTGATTACCGCTACACCACGGAAACTGCTTGTGTGCATCTTACTTCACAGACAACTTGTAGTGATGTTGCCATCGTAACTAAAAAATTCAATAAATGTGGTACTTGCAAAACGAAGGGACATGCAGCAGACCCACACACGACGTGGCTCATTGGAGGACAATACGACATAGGCAGGAAAATACTGTTCCCGACCGGGATCGAACCGGGGACCTTCTGCGTGTGAAGCAGACGTGATAACCGCTACACTACGGAAACGACGGACACGAGGAGTCCATCCTTGTTCACTCGAACTTGCCTCAGACTTTCTCTCGTCCGCGAATGCACACACGACAGTTCTTTTGTCAGCCTGGAACCCATCACAGCCGAGGGCTCAAGAAGTCTTCGGGGTGCTCGAGAGGGTGTCTGCCGTAGCACCCCTAACGAGATAGCGGCGTTTCGCGCAGTCGTTATTGCAAGTCATATCAGCAAAAGCAATCACTTTCTCAGTAGCAGGCAGTGCGAGCCCAGCGGCAGCTCTACATGAAGGTACCAATAGCCCAGGAAGGCCGCCGACCGCGGGAATTCGCGTCGCCGCCATCCCGCCAGCGTACACGAGACATCCAGGGCACCCTAGACGACATCGAGGGACTGGAATAATTGGCATTCGCCCTGTCACAGGGCTCGTTGGTCTAGGGGTATGATTCCTGCTTAGGGTGCAGGAGGTCCCGGGTTCAAATCCCGGGCGAGCCCTAGCGTTTTGTGCACACTGATCGCACGTCAGTGGCTGAGTCAGCGCAAAAAGCTCGCCGTCAATATCAAATGAATTTCTTATTCGATGTGAGCAATTGACACTGGGGTCCGACGCGTGAAGGCGATTACGAGGGTTTCGGGTACAGATGGTAGCAGATGCATGTTAGTACGTCTTGCTTAAAGTGATGAAAAAGTGTTTCCGCCCGGGATCGAACCGGGGACCTTCTGCGTGTTAGGCACACGTGATTACCGCTACACCACGGAAACTGCTTGTGTGCATCTTACTTCACAGACAACTTGTAGTGATGTTGCCATCGTAACTAAAAAATTCAATAAATGTGGTACTTGCAAAACGAAGGGACATGCAGCAGACCCACACACGACGTGGCTCATTGGAGGACAATACGACATAGGCAGGAAAATACTGTTCCCGACCGGGATCGAACCGGGGACCTTCTGCGTGTGAAGCAGACGTGATAACCGCTACACTACGGAAACGACGGACACGAGGAGTCCATCCTTGTTCACTCGAACTTGCCTCAGACTTTCTCTCGTCCGCGAATGCACACACGACAGTTCTTTTGTCAGCCTGGAACCCATCACAGCCGAGGGCTCAAGAAGTCTTCGGGGTGCTCGAGAGGGTGTCTGCCGTAGCACCCCTAACGAGATAGCGGCGTTTCGCGCAGTCGTTATTGCAAGTCATATCAGCAAAAGCAATCACTTTCTCAGTAGCAGGCAGTGCGAGCCCAGCGGCAGCTCTACATGAAGGTACCAATAGCCCAGGAAGGCCGCCGACCGCGGGAATTCGCGCCGCCCCCATCCCGCCAGCGTACACGGGACTTCTAGGGCACCCTGGACGACATCGAGGGACTGGAATAATTGGCATTCGCTGTGTCACAGGGCTCGTTGGTCTAGGGGTATGATTCCTGCTTAGGGTGCAGGAGGTCCCGGGTTCAAATCCCGGACGAGCCCTAGCGTTTTGTGCACACTGATCGCACGTCAGTGGCTGAGTCAGCGCAAAAAGCTCGTCGTCAATATCAAATGAATTTCTTATTCGATGTGAGCAATTGACACTCGGGTCCGACGCGTGAAGGCGAATACGAGGGTTTCGGGTACAGATGGTAGCAGATGCATGTTAGTACGTCTTGCTTAAAGTGATGAAAAAGGGTTTCCGCCCGGGATCGAACCGGGGACCTTCTGCGTGTTAGGCAGACGTGATAACCGCTACACCACGGAAACTGCTTGTGTGCACCTTACTTCACAGACAACTTGTAGTGATGTTGCCATCGTAACTAAAAAATTCAATAAATGTGGTACTTGCAAAACGAAGGGACATGCAGCAGATCCACACACGACGTGGCTCATTGGAGGACAATACGACATAGGCAGGAAAGTACTGTTCCCGCCCGGGATCGAACCGGGGACCTTCTGCGTGTGAAGCAGACGTGATAACCGCTACACTACGGAAACGACGGACACGAGGAGTCCATCCTTGTTCACTCGAACTTGCCTCAGACTTTCTCTCTTCCGCGAATGCACACACGACAGTTCTTTTGTCAGCCTGGAACCCATCACAGCCGAGGGCTCAAGAAGTCTTCGGGGTGCTCGAGAGGGTGTCTGCCGTAGCACCCCTAACGAGATAGCGGCGTTTCGCGCAGTCGTTATTGCAAGTCATATCAGCAAAAGCAATCACTTTCTCAGCAGCAGGCATTGCGAGCCCAGCGGCAGCTCTACATGAAGGTACCAATAGCCCAGGAAGGCCGCCGACCGCGGGAATTCGCGTCGCCGCCATCCCGCCAGCGTACACGAGACATCCAGGGCACCCTAGACGACATCGAGGGACTGGAATAATTGGCATTCGCCCTGTCACAGGGCTCGTTGGTCTAGGGGTATGATTCCTGCGTAGGGTGCAGGAGGTCCCGGGTTCAAATCCCGGACGAGCCCTAGCGTTTTGTGCTAACTGATCGCACGTCAGTGGCTGAGTCAGCGCAAAAAGCTCGCCGTCAATATCAAATGAATTTCTTATTCGATGTGAGCAATTGACACTCGGGTCCGACGCGTGAAGGCGATTACGAGGGTTTCGGGTACAGATGGTAGCAGATGCATGTTAGTACGTCTTGCTTAAAGTGATGAAAAAGTGTTTCCGCCCGGGATCGAACCGGGGACCTTCTGCGTGTTAGGCACACGTGATTACCGCTACACCACGGAAACTGCTTGTGTGCACCTTACTTCACAGACAACTTGTAGTGATGTTGCCATCGTAACTAAAAAATTCAATAAATGTGGTACTTGCAAAACGAAGGGACATGCAGCAGATCCACACACGACGTGGCTCATTGGAGGACAATACGACATAGGCAGGAAAGTACTGTTCCCGCCCGGGATCGAACCGGGGACCTTCTGCGTGTGAAGCAGACGTGATAACCGCTACACTACGGAAACGACGGACACGAGGAGTCCATCCTTGTTCACTCGAACTTGCCTCAGACTTTCTCTCTTCCGCGAATGCACACACGACAGTTCTTTTGTCAGCCTGGAACCCATCACAGCCGAGGGCTCAAGAAGTCTTCGGGGTGCTCGAGAGGGTGTCTGCCGTAGCACCCCTAACGAGATAGCGGCGTTTCGCGCAGTCGTTATTGCAAGTCATATCAGCAAAAGCAATCACTTTCTCAGCAGCAGGCATTGCGAGCCCAGCGGCAGCTCTACATGAAGGTACCAATAGCCCAGGAAGGCCGCCGACCGCGGGAATTCGCGTCGCCGCCATCCCGCCAGCGTACACGAGACATCCAGGGCACCCTAGACGACATCGAGGGACTGGAATAATTGGCATTCGCCCTGTCACAGGGCTCGTTGGTCTAGGGGTATGATTCCTGCTTAGGGTGCAGGAGGTCCCGGGTTCAAATCCCGGGCGAGCCCTAGCGTTTTGTGCACACTGATCGCACGTCAGTGGCTGAGTCAGCGCAAAAAGCTCGCCGTCAATATCAAATGAATTTCTTATTCGATGTGAGCAATTGACACTGGGGTCCGACGCGTGAAGGCGATTACGAGGGTTTCGGGTACAGATGGTAGCAGATGCATGTTAGTACGTCTTGCTTAAAGTGATGAAAAAGTGTTTCCGCCCGGGATCGAACCGGGGACCTTCTGCGTGTTAGGCACACGTGATTACCGCTACACCACGGAAACTGCTTGTGTGCATCTTACTTCACAGACAACTTGTAGTGATGTTGCCATCGTAACTAAAAAATTCAATAAATGTGGTACTTGCAAAACGAAGGGACATGCAGCAGACCCACACACGACGTGGCTCATTGGAGGACAATACGACATAGGCAGGAAAATACTGTTCCCGACCGGGATCGAACCGGGGACCTTCTGCGTGTGAAGCAGACGTGATAACCGCTACACTACGGAAACGACGGACACGAGGAGTCCATCCTTGTTCACTCGAACTTGCCTCAGACTTTCTCTCGTCCGCGAATGCACACACGACAGTTCTTTTGTCAGCCTGGAACCCATCACAGCCGAGGGCTCAAGAAGTCTTCGGGGTGCTCGAGAGGGTGTCTGCCGTAGCACCCCTAACGAGATAGCGGCGTTTCGCGCAGTCGTTATTGCAAGTCATATCAGCAAAAGCAATCACTTTCTCAGTAGCAGGCAGTGCGAGCCCAGCGGCAGCTCTACATGAAGGTACCAATAGCCCAGGAAGGCCGCCGACCGCGGGAATTCGCGCCGCCCCCATCCCGCCAGCGTACACGGGACTTCTAGGGCACCCTGGACGACATCGAGGGACTGGAATAATTGGCATTCGCTGTGTCACAGGGCTCGTTGGTCTAGGGGTATGATTCCTGCTTAGGGTGCAGGAGGTCCCGGGTTCAAATCCCGGACGAGCCCTAGCGTTTTGTGCACACTGATCGCACGTCAGTGGCTGAGTCAGCGCAAAAAGCTCGTCGTCAATATCAAATGAATTTCTTATTCGATGTGAGCAATTGACACTCGGGTCCGACGCGTGAAGGCGAATACGAGGGTTTCGGGTACAGATGGTAGCAGATGCATGTTAGTACGTCTTGCTTAAAGTGATGAAAAAGGGTTTCCGCCCGGGATCGAACCGGGGACCTTCTGCGTGTTAGGCAGACGTGATAACCGCTACACCACGGAAACTGCTTGTGTGCACCTTACTTCACAGACAACTTGTAGTGATGTTGCCATCGTAACTAAAAAATTCAATAAATGTGGTACTTGCAAAACGAAGGGACATGCAGCAGATCCACACACGACGTGGCTCATTGGAGGACAATACGACATAGGCAGGAAAGTACTGTTCCCGCCCGGGATCGAACCGGGGACCTTCTGCGTGTGAAGCAGACGTGATAACCGCTACACTACGGAAACGACGGACACGAGGAGTCCATCCTTGTTCACTCGAACTTGCCTCAGACTTTCTCTCTTCCGCGAATGCACACACGACAGTTCTTTTGTCAGCCTGGAACCCATCACAGCCGAGGGCTCAAGAAGTCTTCGGGGTGCTCGAGAGGGTGTCTGCCGTAGCACCCCTAACGAGATAGCGGCGTTTCGCGCAGTCGTTATTGCAAGTCATATCAGCAAAAGCAATCACTTTCTCAGCAGCAGGCATTGCGAGCCCAGCGGCAGCTCTACATGAAGGTACCAATAGCCCAGGAAGGCCGCCGACCGCGGGAATTCGCGTCGCCGCCATCCCGCCAGCGTACACGAGACATCCAGGGCACCCTAGACGACATCGAGGGACTGGAATAATTGGCATTCGCCCTGTCACAGGGCTCGTTGGTCTAGGGGTATGATTCCTGCGTAGGGTGCAGGAGGTCCCGGGTTCAAATCCCGGACGAGCCCTAGCGTTTTGTGCTAACTGATCGCACGTCAGTGGCTGAGTCAGCGCAAAAAGCTCGCCGTCAATATCAAATGAATTTCTTATTCGATGTGAGCAATTGACACTCGGGTCCGACGCGTGAAGGCGATTACGAGGGTTTCGGGTACAGATGGTAGCAGATGCATGTTAGTACGTCTTGCTTAAAGTGATGAAAAAGTGTTTCCGCCCGGGATCGAACCGGGGACCTTCTGCGTGTTAGGCACACGTGATTACCGCTACACCACGGAAACTGCTTGTGTGCACCTTACTTCACAGACAACTTGTAGTGATGTTGCCATCGTAACTAAAAAATTCAATAAATGTGGTACTTGCAAAACGAAGGGACATGCAGCAGATCCACACACGACGTGGCTCATTGGAGGACAATACGACATAGGCAGGAAAGTACTGTTCCCGCCCGGGATCGAACCGGGGACCTTCTGCGTGTGAAGCAGACGTGATAACCGCTACACTACGGAAACGACGGACACGAGGAGTCCATCCTTGTTCACTCGAACTTGCCTCAGACTTTCTCTCTTCCGCGAATGCACACACGACAGTTCTTTTGTCAGCCTGGAACCCATCACAGCCGAGGGCTCAAGAAGTCTTCGGGGTGCTCGAGAGGGTGTCTGCCGTAGCACCCCTAACGAGATAGCGGCGTTTCGCGCAGTCGTTATTGCAAGTCATATCAGCAAAAGCAATCACTTTCTCAGCAGCAGGCATTGCGAGCCCAGCGGCAGCTCTACATGAAGGTACCAATAGCCCAGGAAGGCCGCCGACCGCGGGAATTCGCGTCGCCGCCATCCCGCCAGCGTACACGAGACATCCAGGGCACCCTAGACGACATCGAGGGACTGGAATAATTGGCATTCGCCCTGTCACAGGGCTCGTTGGTCTAGGGGTATGATTCCTGCTTAGGGTGCAGGAGGTCCCGGGTTCAAATCCCGGGCGAGCCCTAGCGTTTTGTGCACACTGATCGCACGTCAGTGGCTGAGTCAGCGCAAAAAGCTCGCCGTCAATATCAAATGAATTTCTTATTCGATGTGAGCAATTGACACTGGGGTCCGACGCGTGAAGGCGATTACGAGGGTTTCGGGTACAGATGGTAGCAGATGCATGTTAGTACGTCTTGCTTAAAGTGATGAAAAAGTGTTTCCGCCCGGGATCGAACCGGGGACCTTCTGCGTGTTAGGCACACGTGATTACCGCTACACCACGGAAACTGCTTGTGTGCATCTTACTTCACAGACAACTTGTAGTGATGTTGCCATCGTAACTAAAAAATTCAATAAATGTGGTACTTGCAAAACGAAGGGACATGCAGCAGACCCACACACGACGTGGCTCATTGGAGGACAATACGACATAGGCAGGAAAATACTGTTCCCGACCGGGATCGAACCGGGGACCTTCTGCGTGTGAAGCAGACGTGATAACCGCTACACTACGGAAACGACGGACACGAGGAGTCCATCCTTGTTCACTCGAACTTGCCTCAGACTTTCTCTCGTCCGCGAATGCACACACGACAGTTCTTTTGTCAGCCTGGAACCCATCACAGCCGAGGGCTCAAGAAGTCTTCGGGGTGCTCGAGAGGGTGTCTGCCGTAGCACCCCTAACGAGATAGCGGCGTTTCGCGCAGTCGTTATTGCAAGTCATATCAGCAAAAGCAATCACTTTCTCAGTAGCAGGCAGTGCGAGCCCAGCGGCAGCTCTACATGAAGGTACCAATAGCCCAGGAAGGCCGCCGACCGCGGGAATTCGCGCCGCCCCCATCCCGCCAGCGTACACGGGACTTCTAGGGCACCCTGGACGACATCGAGGGACTGGAATAATTGGCATTCGCTGTGTCACAGGGCTCGTTGGTCTAGGGGTATGATTCCTGCTTAGGGTGCAGGAGGTCCCGGGTTCAAATCCCGGACGAGCCCTAGCGTTTTGTGCACACTGATCGCACGTCAGTGGCTGAGTCAGCGCAAAAAGCTCGTCGTCAATATCAAATGAATTTCTTATTCGATGTGAGCAATTGACACTCGGGTCCGACGCGTGAAGGCGAATACGAGGGTTTCGGGTACAGATGGTAGCAGATGCATGTTAGTACGTCTTGCTTAAAGTGATGAAAAAGGGTTTCCGCCCGGGATCGAACCGGGGACCTTCTGCGTGTTAGGCAGACGTGATAACCGCTACACCACGGAAACTGCTTGTGTGCACCTTACTTCACAGACAACTTGTAGTGATGTTGCCATCGTAACTAAAAAATTCAATAAATGTGGTACTTGCAAAACGAAGGGACATGCAGCAGATCCACACACGACGTGGCTCATTGGAGGACAATACGACATAGGCAGGAAAGTACTGTTCCCGCCCGGGATCGAACCGGGGACCTTCTGCGTGTGAAGCAGACGTGATAACCGCTACACTACGGAAACGACGGACACGAGGAGTCCATCCTTGTTCACTCGAACTTGCCTCAGACTTTCTCTCTTCCGCGAATGCACACACGACAGTTCTTTTGTCAGCCTGGAACCCATCACAGCCGAGGGCTCAAGAAGTCTTCGGGGTGCTCGAGAGGGTGTCTGCCGTAGCACCCCTAACGAGATAGCGGCGTTTCGCGCAGTCGTTATTGCAAGTCATATCAGCAAAAGCAATCACTTTCTCAGCAGCAGGCATTGCGAGCCCAGCGGCAGCTCTACATGAAGGTACCAATAGCCCAGGAAGGCCGCCGACCGCGGGAATTCGCGTCGCCGCCATCCCGCCAGCGTACACGAGACATCCAGGGCACCCTAGACGACATCGAGGGACTGGAATAATTGGCATTCGCTGTGTCACAGGGCTCGTTGGTCTAGGGGTATGATTCCTGCTTAGGGTGCAGGAGGTCCCGGGTTCAAATCCCGGACGAGCCCTAGCGTTTTGTGCACACTGATCGCACGTCAGTGGCTGAGTCAGCGCAAAAAGCTCGTCGTCAATATCAAATGAATTTCTTATTCGATGTGAGCAATTGACACTCGGGTCCGACGCGTGAAGGCGAATACGAGGGTTTCGGGTACAGATGGTAGCAGATGCATGTTAGTACGTCTTGCTTAAAGTGATGAAAAAGGGTTTCCGCCCGGGATCGAACCGGGGACCTTCTGCGTGTTAGGCAGACGTGATAACCGCTACACCACGGAAACTGCTTGTGTGCACCTTACTTCACAGACAACTTGTAGTGATGTTGCCATCGTAACTAAAAAATTCAATAAATGTGGTACTTGCAAAACGAAGGGACATGCAGCAGATCCACACACGACGTGGCTCATTGGAGGACAATACGACATAGGCAGGAAAGTACTGTTCCCGCCCGGGATCGAACCGGGGACCTTCTGCGTGTGAAGCAGACGTGATAACCGCTACACTACGGAAACGACGGACACGAGGAGTCCATCCTTGTTCACTCGAACTTGCCTCAGACTTTCTCTCTTCCGCGAATGCACACACGACAGTTCTTTTGTCAGCCTGGAACCCATCACAGCCGAGGGCTCAAGAAGTCTTCGGGGTGCTCGAGAGGGTGTCTGCCGTAGCACCCCTAACGAGATAGCGGCGTTTCGCGCAGTCGTTATTGCAAGTCATATCAGCAAAAGCAATCACTTTCTCAGCAGCAGGCATTGCGAGCCCAGCGGCAGCTCTACATGAAGGTACCAATAGCCCAGGAAGGCCGCCGACCGCGGGAATTCGCGTCGCCGCCATCCCGCCAGCGTACACGAGACATCCAGGGCACCCTAGACGACATCGAGGGACTGGAATAATTGGCATTCGCCCTGTCACAGGGCTCGTTGGTCTAGGGGTATGATTCCTGCGTAGGGTGCAGGAGGTCCCGGGTTCAAATCCCGGACGAGCCCTAGCGTTTTGTGCTAACTGATCGCACGTCAGTGGCTGAGTCAGCGCAAAAAGCTCGCCGTCAATATCAAATGAATTTCTTATTCGATGTGAGCAATTGACACTCGGGTCCGACGCGTGAAGGCGATTACGAGGGTTTCGGGTACAGATGGTAGCAGATGCATGTTAGTACGTCTTGCTTAAAGTGATGAAAAAGTGTTTCCGCCCGGGATCGAACCGGGGACCTTCTGCGTGTTAGGCACACGTGATTACCGCTACACCACGGAAACTGCTTGTGTGCACCTTACTTCACAGACAACTTGTAGTGATGTTGCCATCGTAACTAAAAAATTCAATAAATGTGGTACTTGCAAAACGAAGGGACATGCAGCAGATCCACACACGACGTGGCTCATTGGAGGACAATACGACATAGGCAGGAAAGTACTGTTCCCGCCCGGGATCGAACCGGGGACCTTCTGCGTGTGAAGCAGACGTGATAACCGCTACACTACGGAAACGACGGACACGAGGAGTCCATCCTTGTTCACTCGAACTTGCCTCAGACTTTCTCTCTTCCGCGAATGCACACACGACAGTTCTTTTGTCAGCCTGGAACCCATCACAGCCGAGGGCTCAAGAAGTCTTCGGGGTGCTCGAGAGGGTGTCTGCCGTAGCACCCCTAACGAGATAGCGGCGTTTCGCGCAGTCGTTATTGCAAGTCATATCAGCAAAAGCAATCACTTTCTCAGCAGCAGGCATTGCGAGCCCAGCGGCAGCTCTACATGAAGGTACCAATAGCCCAGGAAGGCCGCCGACCGCGGGAATTCGCGTCGCCGCCATCCCGCCAGCGTACACGAGACATCCAGGGCACCCTAGACGACATCGAGGGACTGGAATAATTGGCATTCGCCCTGTCACAGGGCTCGTTGGTCTAGGGGTATGATTCCTGCTTAGGGTGCAGGAGGTCCCGGGTTCAAATCCCGGGCGAGCCCTAGCGTTTTGTGCACACTGATCGCACGTCAGTGGCTGAGTCAGCGCAAAAAGCTCGCCGTCAATATCAAATGAATTTCTTATTCGATGTGAGCAATTGACACTGGGGTCCGACGCGTGAAGGCGATTACGAGGGTTTCGGGTACAGATGGTAGCAGATGCATGTTAGTACGTCTTGCTTAAAGTGATGAAAAAGTGTTTCCGCCCGGGATCGAACCGGGGACCTTCTGCGTGTTAGGCACACGTGATTACCGCTACACCACGGAAACTGCTTGTGTGCATCTTACTTCACAGACAACTTGTAGTGATGTTGCCATCGTAACTAAAAAATTCAATAAATGTGGTACTTGCAAAACGAAGGGACATGCAGCAGACCCACACACGACGTGGCTCATTGGAGGACAATACGACATAGGCAGGAAAATACTGTTCCCGACCGGGATCGAACCGGGGACCTTCTGCGTGTGAAGCAGACGTGATAACCGCTACACTACGGAAACGACGGACACGAGGAGTCCATCCTTGTTCACTCGAACTTGCCTCAGACTTTCTCTCGTCCGCGAATGCACACACGACAGTTCTTTTGTCAGCCTGGAACCCATCACAGCCGAGGGCTCAAGAAGTCTTCGGGGTGCTCGAGAGGGTGTCTGCCGTAGCACCCCTAACGAGATAGCGGCGTTTCGCGCAGTCGTTATTGCAAGTCATATCAGCAAAAGCAATCACTTTCTCAGTAGCAGGCAGTGCGAGCCCAGCGGCAGCTCTACATGAAGGTACCAATAGCCCAGGAAGGCCGCCGACCGCGGGAATTCGCGCCGCCCCCATCCCGCCAGCGTACACGGGACTTCTAGGGCACCCTGGACGACATCGAGGGACTGGAATAATTGGCATTCGCTGTGTCACAGGGCTCGTTGGTCTAGGGGTATGATTCCTGCTTAGGGTGCAGGAGGTCCCGGGTTCAAATCCCGGACGAGCCCTAGCGTTTTGTGCACACTGATCGCACGTCAGTGGCTGAGTCAGCGCAAAAAGCTCGTCGTCAATATCAAATGAATTTCTTATTCGATGTGAGCAATTGACACTCGGGTCCGACGCGTGAAGGCGAATACGAGGGTTTCGGGTACAGATGGTAGCAGATGCATGTTAGTACGTCTTGCTTAAAGTGATGAAAAAGGGTTTCCGCCCGGGATCGAACCGGGGACCTTCTGCGTGTTAGGCAGACGTGATAACCGCTACACCACGGAAACTGCTTGTGTGCACCTTACTTCACAGACAACTTGTAGTGATGTTGCCATCGTAACTAAAAAATTCAATAAATGTGGTACTTGCAAAACGAAGGGACATGCAGCAGATCCACACACGACGTGGCTCATTGGAGGACAATACGACATAGGCAGGAAAGTACTGTTCCCGCCCGGGATCGAACCGGGGACCTTCTGCGTGTGAAGCAGACGTGATAACCGCTACACTACGGAAACGACGGACACGAGGAGTCCATCCTTGTTCACTCGAACTTGCCTCAGACTTTCTCTCTTCCGCGAATGCACACACGACAGTTCTTTTGTCAGCCTGGAACCCATCACAGCCGAGGGCTCAAGAAGTCTTCGGGGTGCTCGAGAGGGTGTCTGCCGTAGCACCCCTAACGAGATAGCGGCGTTTCGCGCAGTCGTTATTGCAAGTCATATCAGCAAAAGCAATCACTTTCTCAGCAGCAGGCATTGCGAGCCCAGCGGCAGCTCTACATGAAGGTACCAATAGCCCAGGAAGGCCGCCGACCGCGGGAATTCGCGTCGCCGCCATCCCGCCAGCGTACACGAGACATCCAGGGCACCCTAGACGACATCGAGGGACTGGAATAATTGGCATTCGCTGTGTCACAGGGCTCGTTGGTCTAGGGGTATGATTCCTGCTTAGGGTGCAGGAGGTCCCGGGTTCAAATCCCGGACGAGCCCTAGCGTTTTGTGCACACTGATCGCACGTCAGTGGCTGAGTCAGCGCAAAAAGCTCGTCGTCAATATCAAATGAATTTCTTATTCGATGTGAGCAATTGACACTCGGGTCCGACGCGTGAAGGCGAATACGAGGGTTTCGGGTACAGATGGTAGCAGATGCATGTTAGTACGTCTTGCTTAAAGTGATGAAAAAGGGTTTCCGCCCGGGATCGAACCGGGGACCTTCTGCGTGTTAGGCAGACGTGATAACCGCTACACCACGGAAACTGCTTGTGTGCACCTTACTTCACAGACAACTTGTAGTGATGTTGCCATCGTAACTAAAAAATTCAATAAATGTGGTACTTGCAAAACGAAGGGACATGCAGCAGATCCACACACGACGTGGCTCATTGGAGGACAATACGACATAGGCAGGAAAGTACTGTTCCCGCCCGGGATCGAACCGGGGACCTTCTGCGTGTGAAGCAGACGTGATAACCGCTACACTACGGAAACGACGGACACGAGGAGTCCATCCTTGTTCACTCGAACTTGCCTCAGACTTTCTCTCTTCCGCGAATGCACACACGACAGTTCTTTTGTCAGCCTGGAACCCATCACAGCCGAGGGCTCAAGAAGTCTTCGGGGTGCTCGAGAGGGTGTCTGCCGTAGCACCCCTAACGAGATAGCGGCGTTTCGCGCAGTCGTTATTGCAAGTCATATCAGCAAAAGCAATCACTTTCTCAGCAGCAGGCATTGCGAGCCCAGCGGCAGCTCTACATGAAGGTACCAATAGCCCAGGAAGGCCGCCGACCGCGGGAATTCGCGTCGCCGCCATCCCGCCAGCGTACACGAGACATCCAGGGCACCCTAGACGACATCGAGGGACTGGAATAATTGGCATTCGCCCTGTCACAGGGCTCGTTGGTCTAGGGGTATGATTCCTGCGTAGGGTGCAGGAGGTCCCGGGTTCAAATCCCGGACGAGCCCTAGCGTTTTGTGCTAACTGATCGCACGTCAGTGGCTGAGTCAGCGCAAAAAGCTCGCCGTCAATATCAAATGAATTTCTTATTCGATGTGAGCAATTGACACTCGGGTCCGACGCGTGAAGGCGATTACGAGGGTTTCGGGTACAGATGGTAGCAGATGCATGTTAGTACGTCTTGCTTAAAGTGATGAAAAAGTGTTTCCGCCCGGGATCGAACCGGGGACCTTCTGCGTGTTAGGCACACGTGATTACCGCTACACCACGGAAACTGCTTGTGTGCATCTTACTTCACAGACAACTTGTAGTGATGTTGCCATCGTAACTAAAAAATTCAATAAATGTGGTACTTGCAAAACGAAGGGACATGCAGCAGACCCACACACGACGTGGCTCATTGGAGGACAATACGACATAGGCAGGAAAATACTGTTCCCGACCGGGATCGAACCGGGGACCTTCTGCGTGTGAAGCAGACGTGATAACCGCTACACTACGGAAACGACGGACACGAGGAGTCCATCCTTGTTCACTCGAACTTGCCTCAGACTTTCTCTCGTCCGCGAATGCACACACGACAGTTCTTTTGTCAGCCTGGAACCCATCACAGCCGAGGGCTCAAGAAGTCTTCGGGGTGCTCGAGAGGGTGTCTGCCGTAGCACCCCTAACGAGATAGCGGCGTTTCGCGCAGTCGTTATTGCAAGTCATATCAGCAAAAGCAATCACTTTCTCAGCAGCAGGCATTGCGAGCCCAGCGGCAGCTCTACATGAAGGTACCAATAGCCCAGGAAGGCCGCCGACCGCGGGAATTCGCGTCGCCGCCATCCCGCCAGCGTACACGAGACATCCAGGGCACCCTAGACGACATCGAGGGACTGGAATAATTGGCATTCGCCCTGTCACAGGGCTCGTTGGTCTAGGGGTATGATTCCTGCTTAGGGTGCAGGAGGTCCCGGGTTCAAATCCCGGGCGAGCCCTAGCGTTTTGTGCACACTGATCGCACGTCAGTGGCTGAGTCAGCGCAAAAAGCTCGCCGTCAATATCAAATGAATTTCTTATTCGATGTGAGCAATTGACACTGGGGTCCGACGCGTGAAGGCGATTACGAGGGTTTCGGGTACAGATGGTAGCAGATGCATGTTAGTACGTCTTGCTTAAAGTGATGAAAAAGTGTTTCCGCCCGGGATCGAACCGGGGACCTTCTGCGTGTTAGGCACACGTGATTACCGCTACACCACGGAAACTGCTTGTGTGCATCTTACTTCACAGACAACTTGTAGTGATGTTGCCATCGTAACTAAAAAATTCAATAAATGTGGTACTTGCAAAACGAAGGGACATGCAGCAGACCCACACACGACGTGGCTCATTGGAGGACAATACGACATAGGCAGGAAAATACTGTTCCCGACCGGGATCGAACCGGGGACCTTCTGCGTGTGAAGCGGACGTGATAACCGCTACACTACGGAAACGACGGACACGAGGAGTCCATCCTTGTTCACTCGAACTTGCCTCAGACTTTCTCTCGTCCGCGAATGCACACACGACAGTTCTTTTGTCAGCCTGGAACCCATCACAGCCGAGGGCTCAAGAAGTCTTCGGGGTGCTCGAGAGGGTGTCTGCCGTAGCACCCCTAACGAGATAGCGGCGTTTCGCGCAGTCGTTATTGCAAGTCATATCAGCAAAAGCAATCACTTTCTCAGTAGCAGGCAGTGCGAGCCCAGCGGCAGCTCTACATGAAGGTACCAATAGCCCAGGAAGGCCGCCGACCGCGGGAATTCGCGCCGCCCCCATCCCGCCAGCGTACACGGGACTTCTAGGGCACCCTGGACGACATCGAGGGACTGGAATAATTGGCATTCGCTGTGTCACAGGGCTCGTTGGTCTAGGGGTATGATTCCTGCTTAGGGTGCAGGAGGTCCCGGGTTCAAATCCCGGACGAGCCCTAGCGTTTTGTGCACACTGATCGCACGTCAGTGGCTGAGTCAGCGCAAAAAGCTCGTCGTCAATATCAAATGAATTTCTTATTCGATGTGAGCAATTGACACTCGGGTCCGACGCGTGAAGGCGAATACGAGGGTTTCGGGTACAGATGGTAGCAGATGCATGTTAGTACGTCTTGCTTAAAGTGATGAAAAAGGGTTTCCGCCCGGGATCGAACCGGGGACCTTCTGCGTGTTAGGCAGACGTGATAACCGCTACACCACGGAAACTGCTTGTGTGCACCTTACTTCACAGACAACTTGTAGTGATGTTGCCATCGTAACTAAAAAATTCAATAAATGTGGTACTTGCAAAACGAAGGGACATGCAGCAGATCCACACACGACGTGGCTCATTGGAGGACAATACGACATAGGCAGGAAAGTACTGTTCCCGCCCGGGATCGAACCGGGGACCTTCTGCGTGTGAAGCAGACGTGATAACCGCTACACTACGGAAACGACGGACACGAGGAGTCCATCCTTGTTCACTCGAACTTGCCTCAGACTTTCTCTCTTCCGCGAATGCACACACGACAGTTCTTTTGTCAGCCTGGAACCCATCACAGCCGAGGGCTCAAGAAGTCTTCGGGGTGCTCGAGAGGGTGTCTGCCGTAGCACCCCTAACGAGATAGCGGCGTTTCGCGCAGTCGTTATTGCAAGTCATATCAGCAAAAGCAATCACTTTCTCAGCAGCAGGCATTGCGAGCCCAGCGGCAGCTCTACATGAAGGTACCAATAGCCCAGGAAGGCCGCCGACCGCGGGAATTCGCGTCGCCGCCATCCCGCCAGCGTACACGAGACATCCAGGGCACCCTAGACGACATCGAGGGACTGGAATAATTGGCATTCGCCCTGTCACAGGGCTCGTTGGTCTAGGGGTATGATTCCTGCGTAGGGTGCAGGAGGTCCCGGGTTCAAATCCCGGACGAGCCCTAGCGTTTTGTGCTAACTGATCGCACGTCAGTGGCTGAGTCAGCGCAAAAAGCTCGCCGTCAATATCAAATGAATTTCTTATTCGATGTGAGCAATTGACACTCGGGTCCGACGCGTGAAGGCGATTACGAGGGTTTCGGGTACAGATGGTAGCAGATGCATGTTAGTACGTCTTGCTTAAAGTGATGAAAAAGTGTTTCCGCCCGGGATCGAACCGGGGACCTTCTGCGTGTTAGGCACACGTGATTACCGCTACACCACGGAAACTGCTTGTGTGCATCTTACTTCACAGACAACTTGTAGTGATGTTGCCATCGTAACTAAAAAATTCAATAAATGTGGTACTTGCAAAACGAAGGGACATGCAGCAGACCCACACACGACGTGGCTCATTGGAGGACAATACGACATAGGCAGGAAAATACTGTTCCCGACCGGGATCGAACCGGGGACCTTCTGCGTGTGAAGCAGACGTGATAACCGCTACACTACGGAAACGACGGACACGAGGAGTCCATCCTTGTTCACTCGAACTTGCCTCAGACTTTCTCTCGTCCGCGAATGCACACACGACAGTTCTTTTGTCAGCCTGGAACCCATCACAGCCGAGGGCTCAAGAAGTCTTCGGGGTGCTCGAGAGGGTGTCTGCCGTAGCACCCCTAACGAGATAGCGGCGTTTCGCGCAGTCGTTATTGCAAGTCATATCAGCAAAAGCAATCACTTTCTCAGCAGCAGGCATTGCGAGCCCAGCGGCAGCTCTACATGAAGGTACCAATAGCCCAGGAAGGCCGCCGACCGCGGGAATTCGCGTCGCCGCCATCCCGCCAGCGTACACGAGACATCCAGGGCACCCTAGACGACATCGAGGGACTGGAATAATTGGCATTCGCCCTGTCACAGGGCTCGTTGGTCTAGGGGTATGATTCCTGCTTAGGGTGCAGGAGGTCCCGGGTTCAAATCCCGGGCGAGCCCTAGCGTTTTGTGCACACTGATCGCACGTCAGTGGCTGAGTCAGCGCAAAAAGCTCGCCGTCAATATCAAATGAATTTCTTATTCGATGTGAGCAATTGACACTGGGGTCCGACGCGTGAAGGCGATTACGAGGGTTTCGGGTACAGATGGTAGCAGATGCATGTTAGTACGTCTTGCTTAAAGTGATGAAAAAGTGTTTCCGCCCGGGATCGAACCGGGGACCTTCTGCGTGTTAGGCACACGTGATTACCGCTACACCACGGAAACTGCTTGTGTGCATCTTACTTCACAGACAACTTGTAGTGATGTTGCCATCGTAACTAAAAAATTCAATAAATGTGGTACTTGCAAAACGAAGGGACATGCAGCAGACCCACACACGACGTGGCTCATTGGAGGACAATACGACATAGGCAGGAAAATACTGTTCCCGACCGGGATCGAACCGGGGACCTTCTGCGTGTGAAGCAGACGTGATAACCGCTACACTACGGAAACGACGGACACGAGGAGTCCATCCTTGTTCACTCGAACTTGCCTCAGACTTTCTCTCGTCCGCGAATGCACACACGACAGTTCTTTTGTCAGCCTGGAACCCATCACAGCCGAGGGCTCAAGAAGTCTTCGGGGTGCTCGAGAGGGTGTCTGCCGTAGCACCCCTAACGAGATAGCGGCGTTTCGCGCAGTCGTTATTGCAAGTCATATCAGCAAAAGCAATCACTTTCTCAGTAGCAGGCAGTGCGAGCCCAGCGGCAGCTCTACATGAAGGTACCAATAGCCCAGGAAGGCCGCCGACCGCGGGAATTCGCGCCGCCCCCATCCCGCCAGCGTACACGGGACTTCTAGGGCACCCTGGACGACATCGAGGGACTGGAATAATTGGCATTTGCTGTGTCACAGGGCTCGTTGGTCTAGGGGTATGATTCCTGCTTAGGGTGCAGGAGGTCCCGGGTTCAAATCCCGGACGAGCCCTAGCGTTTTGTGCACACTGATCGCACGTCAGTGGCTGAGTCAGCGCAAAAAGCTCGTCGTCAATATCAAATGAATTTCTTATTCGATGTGAGCAATTGACACTCGGGTCCGACGCGTGAAGGCGAATACGAGGGTTTCGGGTACAGATGGTAGCAGATGCATGTTAGTACGTCTTGCTTAAAGTGATGAAAAAGGGTTTCCGCCCGGGATCGAACCGGGGACCTTCTGCGTGTTAGGCAGACGTGATAACCGCTACACCACGGAAACTGCTTGTGTGCACCTTACTTCACAGACAACTTGTAGTGATGTTGCCATCGTAACTAAAAAATTCAATAAATGTGGTACTTGCAAAACGAAGGGACATGCAGCAGATCCACACACGACGTGGCTCATTGGAGGACAATACGACATAGGCAGGAAAGTACTGTTCCCGCCCGGGATCGAACCGGGGACCTTCTGCGTGTGAAGCAGACGTGATAACCGCTACACTACGGAAACGACGGACACGAGGAGTCCATCCTTGTTCACTCGAACTTGCCTCAGACTTTCTCTCTTCCGCGAATGCACACACGACAGTTCTTTTGTCAGCCTGGAACCCATCACAGCCGAGGGCTCAAGAAGTCTTCGGGGTGCTCGAGAGGGTGTCTGCCGTAGCACCCCTAACGAGATAGCGGCGTTTCGCGCAGTCGTTATTGCAAGTCATATCAGCAAAAGCAATCACTTTCTCAGCAGCAGGCATTGCGAGCCCAGCGGCAGCTCTACATGAAGGTACCAATAGCCCAGGAAGGCCGCCGACCGCGGGAATTCGCGTCGCCGCCATCCCGCCAGCGTACACGAGACATCCAGGGCACCCTAGACGACATCGAGGGACTGGAATAATTGGCATTCGCCCTGTCACAGGGCTCGTTGGTCTAGGGGTATGATTCCTGCGTAGGGTGCAGGAGGTCCCGGGTTCAAATCCCGGACGAGCCCTAGCGTTTTGTGCTAACTGATCGCACGTCAGTGGCTGAGTCAGCGCAAAAAGCTCGCCGTCAATATCAAATGAATTTCTTATTCGATGTGAGCAATTGACACTCGGGTCCGACGCGTGAAGGCGATTACGAGGGTTTCGGGTACAGATGGTAGCAGATGCATGTTAGTACGTCTTGCTTAAAGTGATGAAAAAGTGTTTCCGCCCGGGATCGAACCGGGGACCTTCTGCGTGTTAGGCACACGTGATTACCGCTACACCACGGAAACTGCTTGTGTGCATCTTACTTCACAGACAACTTGTAGTGATGTTGCCATCGTAACTAAAAAATTCAATAAATGTGGTACTTGCAAAACGAAGGGACATGCAGCAGACCCACACACGACGTGGCTCATTGGAGGACAATACGACATAGGCAGGAAAATACTGTTCCCGACCGGGATCGAACCGGGGACCTTCTGCGTGTGAAGCAGACGTGATAACCGCTACACTACGGAAACGACGGACACGAGGAGTCCATCCTTGTTCACTCGAACTTGCCTCAGACTTTCTCTCGTCCGCGAATGCACACACGACAGTTCTTTTGTCAGCCTGGAACCCATCACAGCCGAGGGCTCAAGAAGTCTTCGGGGTGCTCGAGAGGGTGTCTGCCGTAGCACCCCTAACGAGATAGCGGCGTTTCGCGCAGTCGTTATTGCAAGTCATATCAGCAAAAGCAATCACTTTCTCAGCAGCAGGCATTGCGAGCCCAGCGGCAGCTCTACATGAAGGTACCAATAGCCCAGGAAGGCCGCCGACCGCGGGAATTCGCGTCGCCGCCATCCCGCCAGCGTACACGAGACATCCAGGGCACCCTAGACGACATCGAGGGACTGGAATAATTGGCATTCGCCCTGTCACAGGGCTCGTTGGTCTAGGGGTATGATTCCTGCTTAGGGTGCAGGAGGTCCCGGGTTCAAATCCCGGGCGAGCCCTAGCGTTTTGTGCACACTGATCGCACGTCAGTGGCTGAGTCAGCGCAAAAAGCTCGCCGTCAATATCAAATGAATTTCTTATTCGATGTGAGCAATTGACACTGGGGTCCGACGCGTGAAGGCGATTACGAGGGTTTCGGGTACAGATGGTAGCAGATGCATGTTAGTACGTCTTGCTTAAAGTGATGAAAAAGTGTTTCCGCCCGGGATCGAACCGGGGACCTTCTGCGTGTTAGGCACACGTGATTACCGCTACACCACGGAAACTGCTTGTGTGCATCTTACTTCACAGACAACTTGTAGTGATGTTGCCATCGTAACTAAAAAATTCAATAAATGTGGTACTTGCAAAACGAAGGGACATGCAGCAGACCCACACACGACGTGGCTCATTGGAGGACAATACGACATAGGCAGGAAAATACTGTTCCCGACCGGGATCGAACCGGGGACCTTCTGCGTGTGAAGCAGACGTGATAACCGCTACACTACGGAAACGACGGACACGAGGAGTCCATCCTTGTTCACTCGAACTTGCCTCAGACTTTCTCTCGTCCGCGAATGCACACACGACAGTTCTTTTGTCAGCCTGGAACCCATCACAGCCGAGGGCTCAAGAAGTCTTCGGGGTGCTCGAGAGGGTGTCTGCCGTAGCACCCCTAACGAGATAGCGGCGTTTCGCGCAGTCGTTATTGCAAGTCATATCAGCAAAAGCAATCACTTTCTCAGTAGCAGGCAGTGCGAGCCCAGCGGCAGCTCTACATGAAGGTACCAATAGCCCAGGAAGGCCGCCGACCGCGGGAATTCGCGCCGCCCCCATCCCGCCAGCGTACACGGGACTTCTAGGGCACCCTGGACGACATCGAGGGACTGGAATAATTGGCATTCGCTGTGTCACAGGGCTCGTTGGTCTAGGGGTATGATTCCTGCTTAGGGTGCAGGAGGTCCCGGGTTCAAATCCCGGACGAGCCCTAGCGTTTTGTGCACACTGATCGCACGTCAGTGGCTGAGTCAGCGCAAAAAGCTCGTCGTCAATATCAAATGAATTTCTTATTCGATGTGAGCAATTGACACTCGGGTCCGACGCGTGAAGGCGAATACGAGGGTTTCGGGTACAGATGGTAGCAGATGCATGTTAGTACGTCTTGCTTAAAGTGATGAAAAAGGGTTTCCGCCCGGGATCGAACCGGGGACCTTCTGCGTGTTAGGCAGACGTGATAACCGCTACACCACGGAAACTGCTTGTGTGCACCTTACTTCACAGACAACTTGTAGTGATGTTGCCATCGTAACTAAAAAATTCAATAAATGTGGTACTTGCAAAACGAAGGGACATGCAGCAGATCCACACACGACGTGGCTCATTGGAGGACAATACGACATAGGCAGGAAAGTACTGTTCCCGCCCGGGATCGAACCGGGGACCTTCTGCGTGTGAAGCAGACGTGATAACCGCTACACTACGGAAACGACGGACACGAGGAGTCCATCCTTGTTCACTCGAACTTGCCTCAGACTTTCTCTCTTCCGCGAATGCACACACGACAGTTCTTTTGTCAGCCTGGAACCCATCACAGCCGAGGGCTCAAGAAGTCTTCGGGGTGCTCGAGAGGGTGTCTGCCGTAGCACCCCTAACGAGATAGCGGCGTTTCGCGCAGTCGTTATTGCAAGTCATATCAGCAAAAGCAATCACTTTCTCAGCAGCAGGCATTGCGAGCCCAGCGGCAGCTCTACATGAAGGTACCAATAGCCCAGGAAGGCCGCCGACCGCGGGAATTCGCGTCGCCGCCATCCCGCCAGCGTACACGAGACATCCAGGGCACCCTAGACGACATCGAGGGACTGGAATAATTGGCATTCGCCCTGTCACAGGGCTCGTTGGTCTAGGGGTATGATTCCTGCGTAGGGTGCAGGAGGTCCCGGGTTCAAATCCCGGACGAGCCCTAGCGTTTTGTGCTAACTGATCGCACGTCAGTGGCTGAGTCAGCGCAAAAAGCTCGCCGTCAATATCAAATGAATTTCTTATTCGATGTGAGCAATTGACACTCGGGTCCGACGCGTGAAGGCGATTACGAGGGTTTCGGGTACAGATGGTAGCAGATGCATGTTAGTACGTCTTGCTTAAAGTGATGAAAAAGTGTTTCCGCCCGGGATCGAACCGGGGACCTTCTGCGTGTTAGGCACACGTGATTACCGCTACACCACGGAAACTGCTTGTGTGCATCTTACTTCACAGACAACTTGTAGTGATGTTGCCATCGTAACTAAAAAATTCAATAAATGTGGTACTTGCAAAACGAAGGGACATGCAGCAGACCCACACACGACGTGGCTCATTGGAGGACAATACGACATAGGCAGGAAAATACTGTTCCCGACCGGGATCGAACCGGGGACCTTCTGCGTGTGAAGCAGACGTGATAACCGCTACACTACGGAAACGACGGACACGAGGAGTCCATCCTTGTTCACTCGAACTTCCCTCAGACTTTCTCTCGTCCGCGAATGCACACACGACAGTTCTTTTGTCAGCCTGGAACCCATCACAGCCGAGGGCTCAAGAAGTCTTCGGGGTGCTCGAGAGGGTGTCTGCCGTAGCACCCCTAACGAGATAGCGGCGTTTCGCGCAGTCGTTATTGCAAGTCATATCAGCAAAAGCAATCACTTTCTCAGCAGCAGGCATTGCGAGCCCAGCGGCAGCTCTACATGAAGGTACCAATAGCCCAGGAAGGCCGCCGACCGCGGGAATTCGCGTCGCCGCCATCCCGCCAGCGTACACGAGACATCCAGGGCACCCTAGACGACATCGAGGGACTGGAATAATTGGCATTCGCCCTGTCACAGGGCTCGTTGGTCTAGGGGTATGATTCCTGCTTAGGGTGCAGGAGGTCCCGGGTTCAAATCCCGGGCGAGCCCTAGCGTTTTGTGCACACTGATCGCACGTCAGTGGCTGAGTCAGCGCAAAAAGCTCGCCGTCAATATCAAATGAATTTCTTATTCGATGTGAGCAATTGACACTGGGGTCCGACGCGTGAAGGCGATTACGAGGGTTTCGGGTACAGATGGTAGCAGATGCATGTTAGTACGTCTTGCTTAAAGTGATGAAAAAGTGTTTCCGCCCGGGATCGAACCGGGGACCTTCTGCGTGTTAGGCACACGTGATTACCGCTACACCACGGAAACTGCTTGTGTGCATCTTACTTCACAGACAACTTGTAGTGATGTTGCCATCGTAACTAAAAAATTCAATAAATGTGGTACTTGCAAAACGAAGGGACATGCAGCAGACCCACACACGACGTGGCTCATTGGAGGACAATACGACATAGGCAGGAAAATACTGTTCCCGACCGGGATCGAACCGGGGACCTTCTGCGTGTGAAGCAGACGTGATAACCGCTACACTACGGAAACGACGGACACGAGGAGTCCATCCTTGTTCACTCGAACTTGCCTCAGACTTTCTCTCGTCCGCGAATGCACACACGACAGTTCTTTTGTCAGCCTGGAACCCATCACAGCCGAGGGCTCAAGAAGTCTTCGGGGTGCTCGAGAGGGTGTCTGCCGTAGCACCCCTAACGAGATAGCGGCGTTTCGCGCAGTCGTTATTGCAAGTCATATCAGCAAAAGCAATCACTTTCTCAGTAGCAGGCAGTGCGAGCCCAGCGGCAGCTCTACATGAAGGTACCAATAGCCCAGGAAGGCCGCCGACCGCGGGAATTCGCGCCGCCCCCATCCCGCCAGCGTACACGGGACTTCTAGGGCACCCTGGACGACATCGAGGGACTGGAATAATTGGCATTCGCTGTGTCACAGGGCTCGTTGGTCTAGGGGTATGATTCCTGCTTAGGGTGCAGGAGGTCCCGGGTTCAAATCCCGGACGAGCCCTAGCGTTTTGTGCACACTGATCGCACGTCAGTGGCTGAGTCAGCGCAAAAAGCTCGTCGTCAATATCAAATGAATTTCTTATTCGATGTGAGCAATTGACACTCGGGTCCGACGCGTGAAGGCGAATACGAGGGTTTCGGGTACAGATGGTAGCAGATGCATGTTAGTACGTCTTGCTTAAAGTGATGAAAAAGGGTTTCCGCCCGGGATCGAACCGGGGACCTTCTGCGTGTTAGGCAGACGTGATAACCGCTACACCACGGAAACTGCTTGTGTGCACCTTACTTCACAGACAACTTGTAGTGATGTTGCCATCGTAACTAAAAAATTCAATAAATGTGGTACTTGCAAAACGAAGGGACATGCAGCAGATCCACACACGACGTGGCTCATTGGAGGACAATACGACATAGGCAGGAAAGTACTGTTCCCGCCCGGGATCGAACCGGGGACCTTCTGCGTGTGAAGCAGACGTGATAACCGCTACACTACGGAAACGACGGACACGAGGAGTCCATCCTTGTTCACTCGAACTTGCCTCAGACTTTCTCTCTTCCGCGAATGCACACACGACAGTTCTTTTGTCAGCCTGGAACCCATCACAGCCGAGGGCTCAAGAAGTCTTCGGGGTGCTCGAGAGGGTGTCTGCCGTAGCACCCCTAACGAGATAGCGGCGTTTCGCGCAGTCGTTATTGCAAGTCATATCAGCAAAAGCAATCACTTTCTCAGCAGCAGGCATTGCGAGCCCAGCGGCAGCTCTACATGAAGGTACCAATAGCCCAGGAAGGCCGCCGACCGCGGGAATTCGCGTCGCCGCCATCCCGCCAGCGTACACGAGACATCCAGGGCACCCTAGACGACATCGAGGGACTGGAATAATTGGCATTCGCCCTGTCACAGGGCTCGTTGGTCTAGGGGTATGATTCCTGCGTAGGGTGCAGGAGGTCCCGGGTTCAAATCCCGGACGAGCCCTAGCGTTTTGTGCTAACTGATCGCACGTCAGTGGCTGAGTCAGCGCAAAAAGCTCGCCGTCAATATCAAATGAATTTCTTATTCGATGTGAGCAATTGACACTCGGGTCCGACGCGTGAAGGCGATTACGAGGGTTTCGGGTACAGATGGTAGCAGATGCATGTTAGTACGTCTTGCTTAAAGTGATGAAAAAGTGTTTCCGCCCGGGATCGAACCGGGGACCTTCTGCGTGTTAGGCACACGTGATTACCGCTACACCACGGAAACTGCTTGTGTGCATCTTACTTCACAGACAACTTGTAGTGATGTTGCCATCGTAACTAAAAAATTCAATAAATGTGGTACTTGCAAAACGAAGGGACATGCAGCAGACCCACACACGACGTGGCTCATTGGAGGACAATACGACATAGGCAGGAAAATACTGTTCCCGACCGGGATCGAACCGGGGACCTTCTGCGTGTGAAGCAGACGTGATAACCGCTACACTACGGAAACGACGGACACGAGGAGTCCATCCTTGTTCACTCGAACTTGCCTCAGACTTTCTCTCGTCCGCGAATGCACACACGACAGTTCTTTTGTCAGCCTGGAACCCATCACAGCCGAGGGCTCAAGAAGTCTTCGGGGTGCTCGAGAGGGTGTCTGCCGTAGCACCCCTAACGAGATAGCGGCGTTTCGCGCAGTCGTTATTGCAAGTCATATCAGCAAAAGCAATCACTTTCTCAGCAGCAGGCATTGCGAGCCCAGCGGCAGCTCTACATGAAGGTACCAATAGCCCAGGAAGGCCGCCGACCGCGGGAATTCGCGTCGCCGCCATCCCGCCAGCGTACACGAGACATCCAGGGCACCCTAGACGACATCGAGGGACTGGAATAATTGGCATTCGCCCTGTCACAGGGCTCGTTGGTCTAGGGGTATGATTCCTGCTTAGGGTGCAGGAGGTCCCGGGTTCAAATCCCGGGCGAGCCCTAGCGTTTTGTGCACACTGATCGCACGTCAGTGGCTGAGTCAGCGCAAAAAGCTCGCCGTCAATATCAAATGAATTTCTTATTCGATGTGAGCAATTGACACTGGGGTCCGACGCGTGAAGGCGATTACGAGGGTTTCGGGTACAGATGGTAGCAGATGCATGTTAGTACGTCTTGCTTAAAGTGATGAAAAAGTGTTTCCGCCCGGGATCGAACCGGGGACCTTCTGCGTGTTAGGCACACGTGATTACCGCTACACCACGGAAACTGCTTGTGTGCATCTTACTTCACAGACAACTTGTAGTGATGTTGCCATCGTAACTAAAAAATTCAATAAATGTGGTACTTGCAAAACGAAGGGACATGCAGCAGACCCACACACGACGTGGCTCATTGGAGGACAATACGACATAGGCAGGAAAATACTGTTCCCGACCGGGATCGAACCGGGGACCTTCTGCGTGTGAAGCAGACGTGATAACCGCTACACTACGGAAACGACGGACACGAGGAGTCCATCCTTGTTCACTCGAACTTGCCTCAGACTTTCTCTCGTCCGCGAATGCACACACGACAGTTCTTTTGTCAGCCTGGAACCCATCACAGCCGAGGGCTCAAGAAGTCTTCGGGGTGCTCGAGAGGGTGTCTGCCGTAGCACCCCTAACGAGATAGCGGCGTTTCGCGCAGTCGTTATTGCAAGTCATATCAGCAAAAGCAATCACTTTCTCAGTAGCAGGCAGTGCGAGCCCAGCGGCAGCTCTACATGAAGGTACCAATAGCCCAGGAAGGCCGCCGACCGCGGGAATTCGCGCCGCCCCCATCCCGCCAGCGTACACGGGACTTCTAGGGCACCCTGGACGACATCGAGGGACTGGAATAATTGGCATTCGCTGTGTCACAGGGCTCGTTGGTCTAGGGGTATGATTCCTGCTTAGGGTGCAGGAGGTCCCGGGTTCAAATCCCGGACGAGCCCTAGCGTTTTGTGCACACTGATCGCACGTCAGTGGCTGAGTCAGCGCAAAAAGCTCGTCGTCAATATCAAATGAATTTCTTATTCGATGTGAGCAATTGACACTCGGGTCCGACGCGTGAAGGCGAATACGAGGGTTTCGGGTACAGATGGTAGCAGATGCATGTTAGTACGTCTTGCTTAAAGTGATGAAAAAGGGTTTCCGCCCGGGATCGAACCGGGGACCTTCTGCGTGTTAGGCAGACGTGATAACCGCTACACCACGGAAACTGCTTGTGTGCACCTTACTTCACAGACAACTTGTAGTGATGTTGCCATCGTAACTAAAAAATTCAATAAATGTGGTACTTGCAAAACGAAGGGACATGCAGCAGATCCACACACGACGTGGCTCATTGGAGGACAATACGACATAGGCAGGAAAGTACTGTTCCCGCCCGGGATCGAACCGGGGACCTTCTGCGTGTGAAGCAGACGTGATAACCGCTACACTACGGAAACGACGGACACGAGGAGTCCATCCTTGTTCACTCGAACTTGCCTCAGACTTTCTCTCTTCCGCGAATGCACACACGACAGTTCTTTTGTCAGCCTGGAACCCATCACAGCCGAGGGCTCAAGAAGTCTTCGGGGTGCTCGAGAGGGTGTCTGCCGTAGCACCCCTAACGAGATAGCGGCGTTTCGCGCAGTCGTTATTGCAAGTCATATCAGCAAAAGCAATCACTTTCTCAGCAGCAGGCATTGCGAGCCCAGCGGCAGCTCTACATGAAGGTACCAATAGCCCAGGAAGGCCGCCGACCGCGGGAATTCGCGTCGCCGCCATCCCGCCAGCGTACACGAGACATCCAGGGCACCCTAGACGACATCGAGGGACTGGAATAATTGGCATTCGCCCTGTCACAGGGCTCGTTGGTCTAGGGGTATGATTCCTGCGTAGGGTGCAGGAGGTCCCGGGTTCAAATCCCGGACGAGCCCTAGCGTTTTGTGCTAACTGATCGCACGTCAGTGGCTGAGTCAGCGCAAAAAGCTCGCCGTCAATATCAAATGAATTTCTTATTCGATGTGAGCAATTGACACTCGGGTCCGACGCGTGAAGGCGATTACGAGGGTTTCGGGTACAGATGGTAGCAGATGCATGTTAGTACGTCTTGCTTAAAGTGATGAAAAAGTGTTTCCGCCCGGGATCGAACCGGGGACCTTCTGCGTGTTAGGCACACGTGATTACCGCTACACCACGGAAACTGCTTGTGTGCATCTTACTTCACAGACAACTTGTAGTGATGTTGCCATCGTAACTAAAAAATTCAATAAATGTGGTACTTGCAAAACGAAGGGACATGCAGCAGACCCACACACGACGTGGCTCATTGGAGGACAATACGACATAGGCAGGAAAATACTGTTCCCGACCGGGATCGAACCGGGGACCTTCTGCGTGTGAAGCAGACGTGATAACCGCTACACTACGGAAACGACGGACACGAGGAGTCCATCCTTGTTCACTCGAACTTGCCTCAGACTTTCTCTCGTCCGCGAATGCACACACGACAGTTCTTTTGTCAGCCTGGAACCCATCACAGCCGAGGGCTCAAGAAGTCTTCGGGGTGCTCGAGAGGGTGTCTGCCGTAGCACCCCTAACGAGATAGCGGCGTTTCGCGCAGTCGTTATTGCAAGTCATATCAGCAAAAGCAATCACTTTCTCAGCAGCAGGCATTGCGAGCCCAGCGGCAGCTCTACATGAAGGTACCAATAGCCCAGGAAGGCCGCCGACCGCGGGAATTCGCGTCGCCGCCATCCCGCCAGCGTACACGAGACATCCAGGGCACCCTAGACGACATCGAGGGACTGGAATAATTGGCATTCGCCCTGTCACAGGGCTCGTTGGTCTAGGGGTATGATTCCTGCTTAGGGTGCAGGAGGTCCCGGGTTCAAATCCCGGGCGAGCCCTAGCGTTTTGTGCACACTGATCGCACGTCAGTGGCTGAGTCAGCGCAAAAAGCTCGCCGTCAATATCAAATGAATTTCTTATTCGATGTGAGCAATTGACACTGGGGTCCGACGCGTGAAGGCGATTACGAGGGTTTCGGGTACAGATGGTAGCAGATGCATGTTAGTACGTCTTGCTTAAAGTGATGAAAAAGTGTTTCCGCCCGGGATCGAACCGGGGACCTTCTGCGTGTTAGGCACACGTGATTACCGCTACACCACGGAAACTGCTTGTGTGCATCTTACTTCACAGACAACTTGTAGTGATGTTGCCATCGTAACTAAAAAATTCAATAAATGTGGTACTTGCAAAACGAAGGGACATGCAGCAGACCCACACACGACGTGGCTCATTGGAGGACAATACGACATAGGCAGGAAAATACTGTTCCCGACCGGGATCGAACCGGGGACCTTCTGCGTGTGAAGCAGACGTGATAACCGCTACACTACGGAAACGACGGACACGAGGAGTCCATCCTTGTTCACTCGAACTTGCCTCAGACTTTCTCTCGTCCGCGAATGCACACACGACAGTTCTTTTGTCAGCCTGGAACCCATCACAGCCGAGGGCTCAAGAAGTCTTCGGGGTGCTCGAGAGGGTGTCTGCCGTAGCACCCCTAACGAGATAGCGGCGTTTCGCGCAGTCGTTATTGCAAGTCATATCAGCAAAAGCAATCACTTTCTCAGCAGCAGGCAGTGCGAGCCCAGCGGCAGCTCTACATGAAGGTACCAATAGCCCAGGAAGGCCGCCGACCGCAGGAATTCGCGCCGCCCCCATCCCGCCAGCGTACACGAGACTTCCAGGGCACCCTGGACGACATCGAGGGACTGGAATAATTGGCATTCGCCGTGTCACAGGGCTCGTTGGTCTAGGGGTACGGAAGATGTCTTTGGGGATCTAACTGCGACGATCGCGCCTGACGCGAACGGCGAATTTCTCCGGGAGTTCCAGGTAGATGAGATTTTCGATTTTATTGCTCGCTCTCCGTCCAGTAAATCGCCGGGTCCAGACGGCCTGCCTAAAGAATTTTATCTCCGTTTTTGGCCTCTTTTGGGTGGCATTTTTACGCAGATTTTAAATGAGATTTTCAGGGGGATGGATGTGCCTGCCGATTTTAAAGTAGGGAAAATTGTTTTAATTCCGAAGTCTTCTGGTCGTTTATCTGCTGCCAATCTTCGTCCGCTCACATTGCTGAATTTTGACTACAAGACAGCTGCTAGAGCGCTCAATAGCCGGTTGTCCTCTCTGCTTCGGGGTGTGATTGGTGCACATCAATGTTGTTTTCATGATAGATCTATTCTGACACCAGTAGCCGAATATCGGGATGTTGTCTCGGTTGCGGCGGTTACAAACGTACATTGTGCCTTTGCCTTCCTTGATTTTCATAAGGCTTTTGATCACGTCAGTCATGTGTTTTTAGATCGTGTTTTAGGTACAATAGGTTTTAACGCTTCATCACGTGGTGTTCTTGGCAATTTGTATAGGGGAATAACAGCTCGGGTGTCAGTCAATGGGCAGCTGACGCCGCCCATTGCTATCCGCCGCGGAGTGCCTCAGGGTAGTCCGCTCTCTATGTCTTTATTCGTATTGTCCCTGGAACCGCTGCTTCGGACTATTGCTCTCAAGCTTCAGGGTATGTCCCTCTCTGGTGGGAAGCTCTCGGTTAAGGCATATGCGGATGATGTCGTTGTTCTCCTCCGTCAACGTGATGATATCCCGTTGTTGAAAGGGGCAGTTGATGCATACTGTCGTGTCTCTGGAGCGCGTCTCAATCAGGGTAAATGTAAGTTCCTTGATATTCGAAGTTTTCGCGATGCTGACGTCCCTTGGGCCACTGTTGTCGATCGCCATACGTCCTTGGGGATTATCATTGATCGGTGTCCTCTAAAAATGGCGGCTCTCAATTGGAAATCGGTCACCGAGAAGATACAGGGGGCTCTGATGGTCCATGAGCAGCGCTCTGCTACCATTTTGCAAAAAGTCAGAATTTTAGACACCTACGTTCTATGTAAAGCTTATTATGTTGCTCAGCTGTTCCCACTTCCCATGATGGTGGCGAAAAGGTTGCGCCAATTGTCTAGCAGGTTTATATGGAAGGGCCATCTATTCAAGTTACGTTACGAGGTAATGACGAAACCGCGTCTCTCCGGAGGCTTGGGCCTCTCTGACATTACTCGCAAGGCGTCTGCTTTGTACGTCCGCCGAACGACTCTAATTGTTACGCAAGAAGTGACTTCAATTACATCCAGGCTTTTTACTGTTGTGCGTCCGGCGAGCCTTGCTCCACCTGTCGATGTCGGACGCCTAAATTTTAAGTTGAAACACATTCGGGAATTTTACATTGCGGTGAGTTACCTCGGTGACGTCTTCTTGCGGCGACCGGTGCCAACGACCAAGGGCTTGATTGCCCGCTGGGAGGGGCTGGCCGGTCCCAATCCAATAGAACTGGCGTCTCCACCTGTGTCCTGGAGGAAAGTCTGGAAGAATGTTAGTCTGCCGATCCACTCTATGGCCGTGGCGTCCACGTGGTATAGGGTAATAAATAATTTGGTTCCCACCAATGTACGACTGCACCGTATTGGTCTTTCTGACACGGACACCTGTACTCGGTGCGGTCTCGTGGATACCCTTGAACATCGATTCACCTGCTGTGGGCACCTTGCTAATTGGCGTTGGCTCAGGAAACAACTTGCTTTTGTCACTAGGTCTGCTGAAGCCGCTTATACTATTGACATCATCGTCCGGCCCGATTCTTCCTTTTTTCCGCGAACGAAGCTCCATACCGTCATGTGGTTGATTGGCCATTTCGTACATTTTGTCAACGGTTGTCATGAAGAGGATGGACACCTAGCGTTTCGGCAGTACATGCTTACTGCTTACTGGCAGCGCTTGCGATTGCCAGGCCTCCGAGATGATTTTGCCAATATGCTTAGCCTGACATTTGAAAGAGAGGGTGTTGGCTAAGGTCACCTGTGTGAGCCATTTTCTTTTATACTGTTTCTGGATTTGCCGCCTTTATGTATGTTTCTTCTCTACACCAGGACTGAAGTTTTTCGTGTTTTAATCTTTATTTCAGTAAGCAGTCTACATTATATAGTCATGTTTCAGGATTTTAATTTCAGTAGTGTACTTCTTTTGAAGTGGCAGTGTTGTGGATGTTCCTTAATATTTTTTTCAATAGATATATTTGTTAGAGGAATAATAATTACACATTCATTTTCTCATAATGTGCTGAGACTGAATTGCAGGCATTTAAAAAAAAAAAAAAAAAGGGGTATGATTCCTGCTTAGGGTGCAGGAGGTCCCGGGTTCAAATCCCGGACGAGCCCTAGCGTTTTGTGCAAACTGATCGCACGTCAGTGGCTGAGTCAGCGCAAAAAGCTCGCCGTCAATATCAAATGAATTTCTTATTCGATGTGAGCAATTGACACTCGGGTCCGACGCGTGAAGGCGATTACGAAGGTTTCGGGTACAGATGGTAGCAGATGCATGTTAGTACGTCTTGCTTAAAGTGATGAAAAAGTGTTTCCGCCCGGGATCGAACCGGGGACCTTCTGCGTGTCAGGCAGACGTGATAACCGCTACACCACGGAAACTGCTTGTGTGCACCTTACTTCACAGACAACTTATAGTGATGTTGCCATCGTAACTAAAAAATTCAATAAATGTGGTACTTGCAAACGAAGGGACATGCAGCAGATCCACACACGACGTGGCTCATTGGAGGACAATACGACATAGGCAGGAAAATACTGTTCCCGCCCGGGATCGAACCGGGGACCTTCTGCGTGTGAAGCAGACGTGATAACCGCTACACTACGGAAACGACGGACATGAGGAGTCCATCCTTGTTCACTCGAACTTGCCTCAGACTTTCTCTCGTCCGCGAATGCACACACGACAGTTCTTTTGTCAGCCTGGAACCCATCACAGCCGAGGGCTCAAGAAGTCTTCGGGGTGCTCGAGAGGGTGTCTGCCGTAGCACCCCTAACGAGATAGCGGCGTTTCGCGCAGTCGTTATTGCAAGTCATATCAGCAAAAGCAATCACTTTCTCAGCAGCAGGCAGTGCGAGCCCAGCGGCAGCTCTACATGAAGGTACCAATAGCCCAGGAAGGCCGCCGACCGCAGGAATTCGCGCCGCCCCCATCCCGCCAGCGTACACGAGACTTCCAGGGCACCCTGGACGACATCGAGGGACTGGAATAATTGGCATTCGCCATGTCACAGGGCTCGTTGGTCTAGGGGTATGGAAGATGTCTTTGGGGATCTAACTGCGACGATCGCGCCTGACGCGAACGGCGAATTTCTCCGGGAGTTCCAGGTAGATGAGATTTTCGATTTTATTGCTCGCTCTCCGTCCAGTAAATCGCCGGGTCCAGACGGCCTGCCTAAAGAATTTTATCTCCGTTTTTGGCCTCTTTTGGGTGGCATTTTTACGCAGATTTTAAATGAGATTGTCAGGGGGATGGATGTGCCTGCCGATTTTAAAGTAGGGAAAATTGTTTTAATTCCGAAGTCTTCTGGTCGTTTATCTGCTGCCAATCTTCGTCCGCTCACATTGCTGAATTTTGACTACAAGACAGCTGCTAGAGCGCTCAATAGCCGGTTGTCCTCTCTGCTTCGGGGTGTGATTGGTGCACATCAATGTTGTTTTCATGATAGATCTATTCTGACACCAGTAGCCGAATATCGGGATGTTGTCTCGGTTGCGGCGGTTACAAACGTACATTGTGCCTTTGCCTTCCTTGATTTTCATAAGGCTTTTGATCACGTCAGTCATGTGTTTTTAGATCGTGTTTTAGGTACAATAGGTTTTAACGCTTCATCACGTGGTGTTCTTGGCAATTTGTATAGGGGAATAACAGCTCGGGTGTCAGTCAATGTGCAGCTGACGCCGCCCATTGCTATCCGCCGCGGAGTGCCTCAGGGTAGTCCGCTCTCTATGTCTTTATTCGTATTGTCCCTGGAACCGCTGCTTCGGACTATTGCTCTCAAGCTTCAGGGTATGTCCCTCTCTGGTGGGAAGCTCTCGGTTAAGGCATATGCGGATGATGTCGTTGTTCTCCTCCGTCAACGTGATGATATCCCGTTGTTGAAAGGGGCAGTTGATGCATACTGTCGTGTCTCTGGAGCGCGTCTCAATCAGGGTAAATGTAAGTTCCTTGATATTCGAAGATTTCGCGATGCTGACGTCCCTTGGGCCACTGTTGTCGATCGCCATACGTCCTTGGGGATTATCATTGATCGGTGTCCTCTAAAAATGGCGGCTCTCAATTGGAAATCGGTCACCGAGAAGATACAGGGGGCTCTGATGGTCCATGAGCAGCGCTCTGCTACCATTTTGCAAAAAGTCAGAATTTTAGACACCTACGTTCTATGTAAAGCTTATTATGTTGCTCAGCTGTTCCCACTTCCCATGATGGTGGCGAAAAGGTTGCGCCAATTGTCTAGCAGGTTTATATGGAAGGGCCATCTATTCAAGTTACGTTACGAGGTAATGACGAAACCGCGTCTCTCCGGAGGCTTGGGCCTCTCTGACATTACTCGCAAGGCGTCTGCTTTGTACGTCCGCCGAACGACTCTAATTGTTACGCAAGAAGTGACTTCAATTACATCCAGGCTTTTTACTGTTGTGCGTCCGGCGAGCCTTGCTCCACCTGTCGATGTCGGACGCCTAAATTTTAAGTTGAAACACATTCGGGAATTTTACATTGCGGTGAGTTACCTCGGTGACGTCTTCTTGCGGCGACCGGTGCCAACGACCAAGGGCTTGATTGCCCGCTGGGAGGGGCTGGCCGGTCCCAATCCAATAGAACTGGCGTCTCCACCTGTGTTCTGGAGGAACGTCTGGAAGAATGTTAGTCTGCCGATCCACTCTATGGCCGTGGCGTCCACGTGGTATAGGGTAATAAATAATTTGGTTCCCACCAATGTACGACTGCACCGTATTGGTCTTTCTGACACGGACACCTGTACTCGGTGCGGTCTCGTGGATACCCTTGAACATCGATTCACCTGCTGTGGGCACCTTGCTAATTGGCGTTGGCTCAGGAAACAACTTGCTTTTGTCACTAGGTCTGCTGAAGCCGCTTATACTATTGACATCATCGTCCGGCCCGATTCTTCCTTTTTTCCGCGAACGAAGCTCCATACCGTCATGTGGTTGATTGGCCATTTCGTACATTTTGTCAACGGTTGTCATGAAGAGGATGGACACCTAGCGTTTCGGCAGTACATGCTTACTGCTTACTGGCAGCGCTTGCGATTGCCAGGCCTCCGAGATGATTTTGCCAATATGCTTAGCCTGACATTTGAAAGAGAGGGTGTTGGCTAAGGTCACCTGTGTGAGCCATTTTCTTTTATACTGTTTCTGGATTTGCCGCCTTTATGTATGTTTCTTCTCTACACCAGGACTGAAGTTTTTCGTGTTTTAATCTTTATTTCAGTAAGCAGTCTACATTATATAGTCATGTTTAAGGATTTTAATTTCAGTAGTGTACTTCTTTTGAAGTGGCAGTGTTGTGGATGTTCCTTAATATTTTTTTCAATAGATATATTTGTTAGAGGAATAATAATTACGCATTCATTTTCTCATAATGTGCTGACACTGAATTGCAGGCATTTAAAAAAAAAAAAAAAGGGGTATGATTCCTGCTTAGGGTGCAGGAGGTCCCGGGTTCAAATCCCGGACGAGCCCTAGCATTTTGTGCAAACTGATCGCACGTCAGTGGCTGAGTCAGCGCAAAAAGCTCGCCGTCAATATCAAATGAATTTCTTATTCGATGTGAGCAATTGACACTCGGGTCCGACGCGTGAAGGCGATTACGAAGGTTTCGGGTACAGATGGTAGCAGATGCATGTTAGTACGTCTTGCTTAAAGTGATGAAAAAGTGTTTCCGCCCGGGATCGAACCGGGGACCTTCTGCGTGTCAGGCAGACGTGATAACCGCTACACCACGGAAACTGCTTGTGTGCACCTTACTTCACAGACAACTTATAGTGATGTTGCCATCGTAACTAAAAAATTCAATAAATGTGGTACTTGCAAACGAAGGGACATGCAGCAGATCCACACACGACGTGGCTCATTGGAGGACAATACGACATAGGCAGGAAAATACTGTTCCCGCCCGGGATCGAACCGGGGACCTTCTGCGTGTGAAGCAGACGTGATAACCGCTACACTACGGAAACGACGGACCTGAGGAGTCCATCCTTGTTCACTCGAACTTGCCTCAGACTTTCTCTCGTCCGCGAATGCACACACGACAGTTCTTTTGTCAGCCTGGAACCCATCACAGCCGAGGGCTCAAGAAGTCTTCGGGGTGCTCGAGAGGGTGTCTGCCGTAGCACCCCTAACGAGATAGCGGCGTTTCGCGCAGTCGTTATTGCAAGTCATATCAGCAAAAGCAATCACTTTCTCAGCAGCAGGCAGTGCGAGCCCAGCGGCAGCTCTACATGAAGGTACCAATAGCCCAGGAAGGCCGCCGACCGCAGGAATTCGCGCCGCCCCCATCCCGCCAGCGTACACGAGACTTCCAGGGCACCCTGGACGACATCGAGGGACTGGAATAATTGGCATTCGCCATGTCACAGGGCTCGTTGGTCTAGGGGTATGGAAGATGTCTTTGGGGATCTAACTGCGACGATCGCGCCTGACGCGAACGGCGAATTTCTCCGGGAGTTCCAGGTAGATGAGATTTTCGATTTTATTGCTCGCTCTCCGTCCAGTAAATCGCCGGGTCCAGACGGCCTGCCTAAAGAATTTTATCTCCGTTTTTGGCCTCTTTTGGGTGGCATTTTTACGCAGATTTTAAATGAGATTGTCAGGGGGATGGATGTGCCTGCCGATTTTAAAGTAGGGAAAATTGTTTTAATTCCGAAGTCTTCTGGTCGTTTATCTGCTGCCAATCTTCGTCCGCTCACATTGCTGAATTTTGACTACAAGACAGCTGCTAGAGCGCTCAATAGCCGGTTGTCCTCTCTGCTTCGGGGTGTGATTGGTGCACATCAATGTTGTTTTCATGATAGATCTATTCTGACACCAGTAGCCGAATATCGGGATGTTGTCTCGGTTGCGGCGGTTACAAACGTACATTGTGCCTTTGCCTTCCTTGATTTTCATAAGGCTTTTGATCACGTCAGTCATGTGTTTTTAGATCGTGTTTTAGGTACAATAGGTTTTAACGCTTCATCACGTGGTGTTCTTGGCAATTTGTATAGGGGAATAACAGCTCGGGTGTCAGTCAATGTGCAGCTGACGCCGCCCATTGCTATCCGCCGCGGAGTGCCTCAGGGTAGTCCGCTCTCTATGTCTTTATTCGTATTGTCCCTGGAACCGCTGCTTCGGACTATTGCTCTCAAGCTTCAGGGTATGTCCCTCTCTGGTGGGAAGCTCTCGGTTAAGGCATATGCGGATGATGTCGTTGTTCTCCTCCGTCAACGTGATGATATCCCGTTGTTGAAAGGGGCAGTTGATGCATACTGTCGTGTCTCTGGAGCGCGTCTCAATCAGGGTAAATGTAAGTTCCTTGATATTCGAAGATTTCGCGATGCTGACGTCCCTTGGGCCACTGTTGTCGATCGCCATACGTCCTTGGGGATTATCATTGATCGGTGTCCTCTAAAAATGGCGGCTCTCAATTGGAAATCGGTCACCGAGAAGATACAGGGGGCTCTGATGGTCCATGAGCAGCGCTCTGCTACCATTTTGCAAAAAGTCAGAATTTTAGACACCTACGTTCTATGTAAAGCTTATTATGTTGCTCAGCTGTTCCCACTTCCCATGATGGTGGCGAAAAGGTTGCGCCAATTGTCTAGCAGGTTTATATGGAAGGGCCATCTATTCAAGTTACGTTACGAGGTAATGACGAAACCGCGTCTCTCCGGAGGCTTGGGCCTCTCTGACATTACTCGCAAGGCGTCTGCTTTGTACGTCCGCCGAACGTCTCTAATTGTTACGCAAGAAGTGACTTCAATTACATCCAGGCTTTTTACTGTTGTGCGTCCGGCGAGCCTTGCTCCACCTGTCGATGTCGGACGCCTAAATTTTAAGTTGAAACACATTCGGGAATTTTACATTGCGGTGAGTTACCTCGGTGACGTCTTCTTGCGGCGACCGGTGCCAACGACCAAGGGCTTGATTGCCCGCTGGGAGGGGCTGGCCGGTCCCAATCCAATAGAACTGGCGTCTCCACCTGTGTCCTGGAGGAAAGTCTGGAAGAATGTTAGTCTGCCGATCCACTCTATGGCCGTGGCGTCCACGTGGTATAGGGTAATAAATAATTTGGTTCCCACCAATGTACGACTGCACCGTATTGGTCTTTCTGACACGGACACCTGTACTCGGTGCGGTCTCGTGGATACCCTTGAACATCGATTCACCTGCTGTGGGCACCTTGCTAATTGGCGTTGGCTCAGGAAACAACTTGCTTTTGTCACTAGGTCTGCTGAAGCCGCTTATACTATTGACATCATCGTCTGGCCCGATTCTTCCTTTTTTCCGCGAACGAAGCTCCATACCGTCATGTGGTTGATTGGCCATTTCGTACATTTTGTCAACGGTTGTCATGAAGAGGATGGACACCTAGCGTTTCGGCAGTACATGCTTACTGCTTACTGGCAGCGCTTGCGATTGCCAGGCCTCCGAGATGATTTTGCCAATATGCTTAGCCTGACATTTGAAAGAGAGGGTGTTGGCTAAGGTCACCTGTGTGAGCCATTTTCTTTTATACTGTTTCTGGATTTGCCGCCTTTATGTATGTTTCTTCTCTACACCAGGACTGAAGTTTTTCGTGTTTTAATCTTTATTTCAGTAAGCAGTCTACATTATATAGTCATGTTTCAGGATTTTAATTTCAGTAGTGTACTTCTTTTGAAGTGGCAGTGTTGTGGATGTTCCTTAATATTTTTTTCAATAGATATATTTGTTAGAGGAATAATAATTACACATTCATTTTCTCATAATGTGCTGAGACTGAATTGCAGGCATTTAAAAAAAAAAAAAAAAGGGGTATGATTCCTGCTTAGGGTGCAGGAGGTCCCGGGTTCAAATCCCGGACGAGCCCTAGCGTTTTGTGCAAACTGATCGCACGTCAGTGGCTGAGTCAGCGCAAAAAGCTCGCCGTCAATATCAAATGAATTTCTTATTCGATGTGAGCAATTGACACTCGGGTCCGACGCGTGAAGGCGATTACGAAGGTTTCGGGTACAGATGGTAGCAGATGCATGTTAGTACGTCTTGCTTAAAGTGATGAAAAAGTGTTTCCGCCCGGGATCGAACCGGGGACCTTCTGCGTGTCAGGCAGACGTGATAACCGCTACACCACGGAAACTGCTTGTGTGCACCTTACTTCACAGACAACTTATAGTGATGTTGCCATCGTAACTAAAAAATTCAATAAATGTGGTACTTGCAAACGAAGGGACATGCAGCAGATCCACACACGACGTGGCTCATTGGAGGACAATACGACATAGGCAGGAAAATACTGTTCCCGCCCGGGATCGAACCGGGGACCTTCTGCGTGTGAAGCAGACGTGATAACCGCTACACTACGGAAACGACGGACATGAGGAGTCCATCCTTGTTCACTCGAACTTGCCTCAGACTTTCTCTCGTCCGCGAATGCACACACGACAGTTCTTTTGTCAGCCTGGAACCCATCACAGCCGAGGGCTCAAGAAGTCTTCGGGGTGCTCGAGAGGGTGTCTGCCGTAGCACCCCTAACGAGATAGCGGCGTTTCGCGCAGTCGTTATTGCAAGTCATATCAGCAAAAGCAATCACTTTCTCAGCAGCAGGCAGTGCGAGCCCAGCGGCAGCTCTACATGAAGGTACCAATAGCCCAGGAAGGCCGCCGACCGCAGGAATTCGCGCCGCCCCCATCCCGCCAGCGTACACGAGACTTCCAGGGCACCCTGGACGACATCGAGGGACTGGAATAATTGGCATTCGCCATGTCACAGGGCTCGTTGGTCTAGGGGTATGGAAGATGTCTTTGGGGATCTAACTGCGACGATCGCGCCTGACGCGAACGGCGAATTTCTCCGGGAGTTCCAGGTAGATGAGATTTTCGATTTTATTGCTCGCTCTCCGTCCAGTAAATCGCCGGGTCCAGACGGCCTGCCTAAAGAATTTTATCTCCGTTTTTGGCCTCTTTTGGGTGGCATTTTTACGCAGATTTTAAATGAGATTGTCAGGGGGATGGATGTGCCTGCCGATTTTAAAGTAGGGAAAATTGTTTTAATTCCGAAGTCTTCTGGTCGTTTATCTGCTGCCAATCTTCGTCCGCTCACATTGCTGAATTTTGACTACAAGACAGCTGCTAGAGCGCTCAATAGCCGGTTGTCCTCTCTGCTTCGGGGTGTGATTGGTGCACATCAATGTTGTTTTCATGATAGATCTATTCTGACACCAGTAGCCGAATATCGGGATGTTGTCTCGGTTGCGGCGGTTACAAACGTACATTGTGCCTTTGCCTTCCTTGATTTTCATAAGGCTTTTGATCACGTCAGTCATGTGTTTTTAGATCGTGTTTTAGGTACAATAGGTTTTAACGCTTCATCACGTGGTGTTCTTGGCAATTTGTATAGGGGAATAACAGCTCGGGTGTCAGTCAATGGGCAGCTGACGCCGCCCATTGCTATCCGCCGCGGAGTGCCTCAGGGTAGTCCGCTCTCTATGTCTTTATTCGTATTGTCCCTGGAACCGCTGCTTCGGACTATTGCTCTCAAGCTTCAGGGTATGTCCCTCTCTGGTGGGAAGCTCTCGGTTAAGGCATATGCGGATGATGTCGTTGTTCTCCTCCGTCAACGTGATGATATCCCGTTGTTGAAAGGGGCAGTTGATGCATACTGTCGTGTCTCTGGAGCGCGTCTCAATCAGGGTAAATGTAAGTTCCTTGATATTCGAAGATTTCGCGATGCTGACGTCCCTTGGGCCACTGTTGTCGATCGCCATACGTCCTTGGGGATTATCATTGATCGGTGTCCTCTAAAAATGGCGGCTCTCAATTGGAAATCGGTCACCGAGAAGATACAGGGGGCTCTGATGGTCCATGAGCAGCGCTCTGCTACCATTTTGCAAAAAGTCAGAATTTTAGACACCTACGTTCTATGTAAAGCTTATTATGTTGCTCAGCTGTTCCCACTTCCCATGATGGTGGCGAAAAGGTTGCGCCAATTGTCTAGCAGGTTTATATGGAAGGGCCATCTATTCAAGTTACGTTACGAGGTAATGACGAAACCGCGTCTCTCCGGAGGCTTGGGCCTCTCTGACATTACTCGCAAGGCGTCTGCTTTGTACGTCCGCCGAACGACTCTAATTGTTACGCAAGAAGTGACTTCAATTACATCCAGGCTTTTTACTGTTGTGCGTCCGGCGAGCCTTGCTCCACCTGTCGATGTCGGACGCCTAAATTTTAAGTTGAAACACATTCGGGAATTTTACATTGCGGTGAGTTACCTCGGTGACGTCTTCTTGCGGCGACCGGTGCCAACGACCAAGGGCTTGATTGCCCGCTGGGAGGGGCTGGCCGGTCCCAATCCAATAGAACTGGCGTCTCCACCTGTGTTCTGGAGGAACGTCTGGAAGAATGTTAGTCTGCCGATCCACTCTATGGCCGTGGCGTCCACGTGGTATAGGGTAATAAATAATTTGGTTCCCACCAATGTACGACTGCACCGTATTGGTCTTTCTGACACGGACACCTGTACTCGGTGCGGTCTCGTGGATACCCTTGAACATCGATTCACCTGCTGTGGGCACCTTGCTAATTGGCGTTGGCTCAGGAAACAACTTGCTTTTGTCACTAGGTCTGCTGAAGCCGCTTATACTATTGACATCATCGTCCGGCCCGATTCTTCCTTTTTTCCGCGAACGAAGCTCCATACCGTCATGTGGTTGATTGGCCATTTCGTACATTTTGTCAACGGTTGTCATGAAGAGGATGGACACCTAGCGTTTCGGCAGTACATGCTTACTGCTTACTGGCAGCGCTTGCGATTGCCAGGCCTCCGAGATGATTTTGCCAATATGCTTAGCCTGACATTTGAAAGAGAGGGTGTTGGCTAAGGTCACCTGTGTGAGCCATTTTCTTTTATACTGTTTCTGGATTTGCCGCCTTTATGTATGTTTCTTCTCTACACCAGGACTGAAGTTTTTCGTGTTTTAATCTTTATTTCAGTAAGCAGTCTACATTATATAGTCATGTTTCAGGATTTTAATTTCAGTAGTGTACTTCTTTTGAAGTGGCAGTGTTGTGGATGTTCCTTAATATTTTTTTCAATAGATATATTTGTTAGAGGAATAATAATTACGCATTCATTTTCTCATAATGTGCTGACACTGAATTGCAGGCATTTAAAAAAAAAAAAAAAAAAAAAAAGGGGTATGATTCCTGCTTAGGGTGCAGGAGGTCCCGGGTTCAAATCCCGGACGAGCCCTAGCATTTTGTGCAAACTGATCGCACGTCAGTGGCTGAGTCAGCGCAAAAAGCTCGCCGTCAATATCAAATGAATTTCTTATTCGATGTGAGCAATTGACACTCGGGTCCGACGCGTGAAGGCGATTACGAAGGTTTCGGGTACAGATGGTAGCAGATGCATGTTAGTACGTCTTGCTTAAAGTGATGAAAAAGTGTTTCCGCCCGGGATCGAACCGGGGACCTTCTGCGTGTCAGGCAGACGTGATAACCGCTACACCACGGAAACTGCTTGTGTGCACCTTACTTCACAGACAACTTATAGTGATGTTGCCATCGTAACTAAAAAATTCAATAAATGTGGTACTTGCAAACGAAGGGACATGCAGCAGATCCACACACGACGTGGCTCATTGGAGGACAATACGACATAGGCAGGAAAATACTGTTCCCGCCCGGGATCGAACCGGGGACCTTCTGCGTGTGAAGCAGACGTGATAACCGCTACACTACGGAAACGACGGACCTGAGGAGTCCATCCTTGTTCACTCGAACTTGCCTCAGACTTTCTCTCGTCCGCGAATGCACACACGACAGTTCTTTTGTCAGTCTGGAACCCATCACAGCCGAGGGCTCAAGAAGTCTTCGGGGTGCTCGAGAGGGTGTCTGCCGTAGCACCCCTAACGAGATAGCGGCGTTTCGCGCAGTCGTTATTGCAAGTCATATCAGCAAAAGCAATCACTTTCTCAGCAGCAGGCAGTGCGAGCCCAGCGGCAGCTCTACATGAAGGTACCAATAGCCCAGGAAGGCCGCCGACCGCAGGAATTCGCGCCGCCCCCATCCCGCCAGCGTACACGAGACTTCCAGGGCACCCTGGACGACATCGAGGGACTGGAATAATTGGCATTCGCCATGTCACAGGGCTCGTTGGTCTAGGGGTACGGAAGATGTCTTTGGGGATCTAACTGCGACGATCGCGCCTGACGCGAACGGCGAATTTCTCCGGGAGTTCCAGGTAGATGAGATTTTCGATTTTATTGCTCGCTCTCCGTCCAGTAAATCGCCGGGTCCAGACGGCCTGCCTAAAGAATTTTATCTCCGTTTTTGGCCTCTTTTGGGTGGCATTTTTACGCAGATTTTAAATGAGATTGTCAGGGGGATGGATGTGCCTGCCGATTTTAAAGTAGGGAAAATTGTTTTAATTCCGAAGTCTTCTGGTCGTTTATCTGCTGCCAATCTTCGTCCGCTCACATTGCTGAATTTTGACTACAAGACAGCTGCTAGAGCGCTCAATAGCCGGTTGTCCTCTCTGCTTCGGGGTGTGATTGGTGCACATCAATGTTGTTTTCATGATAGATCTATTCTGACACCAGTAGCCGAATATCGGGATGTTGTCTCGGTTGCGGCGGTTACAAACGTACATTGTGCCTTTGCCTTCCTTGATTTTCATAAGGCTTTTGATCACGTCAGTCATGTGTTTTTAGATCGTGTTTTAGGTACAATAGGTTTTAACGCTTCATCACGTGGTGTTCTTGGCAATTTGTATAGGGGAATAACAGCTCGGGTGTCAGTCAATGTGCAGCTGACGCCGCCCATTGCTATCCGCCGCGGAGTGCCTCAGGGTAGTCCGCTCTCTATGTCTTTATTCGTATTGTCCCTGGAACCGCTGCTTCGGACTATTGCTCTCAAGCTTCAGGGTATGTCCCTCTCTGGTGGGAAGCTCTCGGTTAAGGCATATGCGGATGATGTCGTTGTTCTCCTCCGTCAACGTGATGATATCCCGTTGTTGAAAGGGGCAGTTGATGCATACTGTCGTGTCTCTGGAGCGCGTCTCAATCAGGGTAAATGTAAGTTCCTTGATATTCGAAGATTTCGCGATGCTGACGTCCCTTGGGCCACTGTTGTCGATCGCCATACGTCCTTGGGGATTATCATTGATCGGTGTCCTCTAAAAATGGCGGCTCTCAATTGGAAATCGGTCACCGAGAAGATACAGGGGGCTCTGATGGTCCATGAGCAGCGCTCTGCTACCATTTTGCAAAAAGTCAGAATTTTAGACACCTACGTTCTATGTAAAGCTTATTATGTTGCTCAGCTGTTCCCACTTCCCATGATGGTGGCGAAAAGGTTGCGCCAATTGTCTAGCAGGTTTATATGGAAGGGCCATCTATTCAAGTTACGTTACGAGGTAATGACGAAACCGCGTCTCTCCGGAGGCTTGGGCCTCTCTGACATTACTCGCAAGGCGTCTGCTTTGTACGTCCGCCGAACGACTCTAATTGTTACGCAAGAAGTGACTTCAATTACATCCAGGCTTTTTACTGTTGTGCGTCCGGCGAGCCTTGCTCCACCTGTCGATGTCGGACGCCTAAATTTTAAGTTGAAACACATTCGGGAATTTTACATTGCGGTGAGTTACCTCGGTGACGTCTTCTTGCGGCGACCGGTGCCAACGACCAAGGGCTTGATTGCCCGCTGGGAGGGGCTGGCCGGTCCCAATCCAATAGAACTGGCGTCTCCACCTGTGTTCTGGAGGAACGTCTGGAAGAATGTTAGTCTGCCGATCCACTCTATGGCCGTGGCGTCCACGTGGTATAGGGTAATAAATAATTTGGTTCCCACCAATGTACGACTGCACCGTATTGGTCTTTCTGACACGGACACCTGTACTCGGTGCGGTCTCGTGGATACCCTTGAACATCGATTCACCTGCTGTGGGCACCTTGCTAATTGGCGTTGGCTCAGGAAACAACTTGCTTTTGTCACTAGGTCTGCTGAAGCCGCTTATACTATTGACATCATCGTCCGGCCCGATTCTTCCTTTTTTCCGCGAACGAAGCTCCATACCGTCATGTGGTTGATTGGCCATTTCGTACATTTTGTCAACGGTTGTCATGAAGAGGATGGACACCTAGCGTTTCGGCAGTACATGCTTACTGCTTACTGGCAGCGCTTGCGATTGCCAGGCCTCCGAGATGATTTTGCCAATATGCTTAGCCTGACATTTGAAAGAGAGGGTGTTGGCTAAGGTCACCTGTGTGAGCCATTTTCTTTTATACTGTTTCTGGATTTGCCGCCTTTATGTATGTTTCTTCTCTACACCAGGACTGAAGTTTTTCGTGTTTTAATCTTTATTTCAGTAAGCAGTCTACATTATATAGTCATGTTTCAGGATTTTAATTTCAGTAGTGTACTTCTTTTGAAGTGGCAGTGTTGTGGATGTTCCTTAATATTTTTTTCAATAGATATATTTGTTAGAGGAATAATAATTACGCATTCATTTTCTCATAATGTGCTGACACTGAATTGCAGGCATTTAAAAAAAAAAAAAAAGGGGTATGATTCCTGCTTAGGGTGCAGGAGGTCCCGGGTTCAAATCCCGGACGAGCCCTAGCATTTTGTGCAAACTGATCGCACGTCAGTGGCTGAGTCAGCGCAAAAAGCTCGCCGTCAATATCAAATGAATTTCTTATTCGATGTGAGCAATTGACACTCGGGTCCGACGCGTGAAGGCGATTACGAAGGTTTCGGGTACAGATGGTAGCAGATGCATGTTAGTACGTCTTGCTTAAAGTGATGAAAAAGTGTTTCCGCCCGGGATCGAACCGGGGACCTTCTGCGTGTCAGGCAGACGTGATAACCGCTACACCACGGAAACTGCTTGTGTGCACCTTACTTCACAGACAACTTATAGTGATGTTGCCATCGTAACTAAAAAATTCAATAAATGTGGTACTTGCAAACGAAGGGACATGCAGCAGATCCACACAAGACGTGGCTCATTGGAGGACAGTACGACATAGGCAGGAAAATACTGTTCCCGCCCGGGATCGAACCGGGGACCTTCTGCGTGTGAAGCAGACGTGATAACCGCTACACTACGGAAACGACGGACCTGAGGAGTCCATCCTTGTTCACTCGAACTTGCCTCAGACTTTCTCTCGTCCGCGAATGCACACACGACAGTTCTTTTGTCAGCCTGGAACCCATCACAGCCGAGGGCTCAAGAAGTCTTCGGGGTGCTCGAGAGGGTGTCTGCCGTAGCACCCCTAACGAGATAGTGGCGTTTCGCGCAGTCGTTATTGCAAGTCATATCAGCAAAAGCAATCACTTTCTCAGCAGCAGGCAGTGCGAGCCCAGCGGCAGCTCTACATGAAGGTACCAATAGCCCAGGAAGGCCGCCGACCGCAGGAATTCGCGCCGCCCCCATCCCGCCAGCGTACACGAGACTTCCAGGGCACCCTGGACGACATCGAGGGACTGGAATAATTGGCATTCGCCATGTCACAGGGCTCGTTGGTCTAGGGGTACGGAAGATGTCTTTGGGGATCTAACTGCGACGATCGCGCCTGACGCGAACGGCGAATTTCTCCGGGAGTTCCAGGTAGATGAGATTTTCGATTTTATTGCTCGCTCTCCGTCCAGTAAATCGCCGGGTCCAGACGGCCTGCCTAAAGAATTTTATCTCCGTTTTTGGCCTCTTTTGGGTGGCATTTTTACGCAGATTTTAAATGAGATTGTCAGGGGGATGGATGTGCCTGCCGATTTTAAAGTAGGGAAAATTGTTTTAATTCCGAAGTCTTCTGGTCGTTTATCTGCTGCCAATCTTCGTCCGCTCACATTGCTGAATTTTGACTACAAGACAGCTGCTAGAGCGCTCAATAGCCGGTTGTCCTCTCTGCTTCGGGGTGTGATTGGTGCACATCAATGTTGTTTTCATGATAGATCTATTCTGACACCAGTAGCCGAATATCGGGATGTTGTCTCGGTTGCGGCGGTTACAAACGTACATTGTGCCTTTGCCTTCCTTGATTTTCATAAGGCTTTTGATCACGTCAGTCATGTGTTTTTAGATCGTGTTTTAGGTACAATAGGTTTTAACGCTTCATCACGTGGTGTTCTTGGCAATTTGTATAGGGGAATAACAGCTCGGGTGTCAGTCAATGGGCAGCTGACGCCGCCCATTGCTATCCGCCGCGGAGTGCCTCAGGGTAGTCCGCTCTCTATGTCTTTATTCGTATTGTCCCTGGAACCGCTGCTTCGGACTATTGCTCTCAAGCTTCAGGGTATGTCCCTCTCTGGTGGGAAGCTCTCGGTTAAGGCATATGCGGATGATGTCGTTGTTCTCCTCCGTCAACGTGATGATATCCCGTTGTTGAAAGGGGCAGTTGATGCATACTGTCGTGTCTCTGGAGCGCGTCTCAATCAGGGTAAATGTAAGTTCCTTGATATTCGAAGATTTCGCGATGCTGACGTCCCTTGGGCCACTGTTGTCGATCGCCATACGTCCTTGGGGATTATCATTGATCGGTGTCCTCTAAAAATGGCGGCTCTCAATTGGAAATCGGTCACCGAGAAGATACAGGGGGCTCTGATGGTCCATGAGCAGCGCTCTGCTACCATTTTGCAAAAAGTCAGAATTTTAGACACCTACGTTCTATGTAAAGCTTATTATGTTGCTCAGCTGTTCCCACTTCCCATGATGGTGGCGAAAAGGTTGCGCCAATTGTCTAGCAGGTTTATATGGAAGGGCCATCTATTCAAGTTACGTTACGAGGTAATGACGAAACCGCGTCTCTCCGGAGGCTTGGGCCTCTCTGACATTACTCGCAAGGCGTCTGCTTTGTACGTCCGCCGAACGACTCTAATTGTTACGCAAGAAGTGACTTCAATTACATCCAGGCTTTTTACTGTTGTGCGTCCGGCGAGCCTTGCTCCACCTGTCGATGTCGGACGCCTAAATTTTAAGTTGAAACACATTCGGGAATTTTACATTGCGGTGAGTTACCTCGGTGACGTCTTCTTGCGGCGACCGGTGCCAACGACCAAGGGCTTGATTGCCCGCTGGGAGGGGCTGGCCGGTCCCAATCCAATAGAACTGGCGTCTCCACCTGTGTTCTGGAGGAACGTCTGGAAGAATGTTAGTCTGCCGATCCACTCTATGGCCGTGGCGTCCACGTGGTATAGGGTAATAAATAATTTGGTTCCCACCAATGTACGACTGCACCGTATTGGTCTTTCTGACACGGACACCTGTACTCGGTGCGGTCTCGTGGATACCCTTGAACATCGATTCACCTGCTGTGGGCACCTTGCTAATTGGCGTTGGCTCAGGAAACAACTTGCTTTTGTCACTAGGTCTGCTGAAGCCGCTTATACTATTGACATCATCGTCCGGCCCGATTCTTCCTTTTTTCCGCGAACGAAGCTCCATACCGTCATGTGGTTGATTGGCCATTTCGTACATTTTGTCAACGGTTGTCATGAAGAGGATGGACACCTAGCGTTTCGGCAGTACATGCTTACTGCTTACTGGCAGCGCTTGCGATTGCCAGGCCTCCGAGATGATTTTGCCAATATGCTTAGCCTGACATTTGAAAGAGAGGGTGTTGGCTAAGGTCACCTGTGTGAGCCATTTTCTTTTATACTGTTTCTGGATTTGCCGCCTTTATGTATGTTTCTTCTCTACACCAGGACTGAAGTTTTTCGTGTTTTAATCTTTATTTCAGTAAGCAGTCTACATTATATAGTCATGTTTCAGGATTTTAATTTCAGTAGTGTACTTCTTTTGAAGTGGCAGTGTTGTGGATGTTCCTTAATATTTTTTTCAATAGATATATTTGTTAGAGGAATAATAATTACGCATTCATTTTCTCATAATGTGCTGACACTGAATTGCAGGCATTTAAAAAAAAAAAAAAAAGGGGTATGATTCCTGCTTAGGGTGCAGGAGGTCCCGGGTTCAAATCCCGGACGAGCCCTAGCATTTTGTGCAAACTGATCGCACGTCAGTGGCTGAGTCAGCGCAAAAAGCTCGCCGTCAATATCAAATGAATTTCTTATTCGATGTGAGCAATTGACACTCGGGTCCGACGCGTGAAGGCGATTACGAAGGTTTCGAATACAGATGGTAGCAGATGCATGTTAGTACGTCTTGCTTAAAGTGATGAAAAAGTGTTTCCGCCCGGGATCGAACCGGGGACCTTCTGCGTGTCAGGCAGACGTGATAACCGCTACACCACGGAAACTGCTTGTGTGCACCTTACTTCACAGACAACTTATAGTGATGTTGCCATCGTAACTAAAAAATTCAATAAATGTGGTACTTGCAAACGAAGGGACATGCAGCAGATCCACACACGACGTGGCTCATTGGAGGACAATACGACATAGGCAGGAAAATACTGTTCCCGCCCGGGATCGAACCGGGGACTTTCTGCGTGTGAAGCAGACGTGATAACCGCTACACTACGGAAACGACGGACCTGAGGAGTCCATCCTTGTTCACTCGAACTTGCCTCAGACTTTCTCTCGTCCGCGAATGCACACACGACGGTTCTTTTGTCAGCCTGGAACCCATCACAGCCGAGGGCTCAAGAAGTCTTCGGGGTGCTCGAGAGGGTGTCTGCCGTAGCACCCCTAACGAGATAGCGGCGTTTCGCGCAGTCGTTATTGCAAGTCATATCAGCAAAAGCAATCACTTTCTCAGCAGCAGGCAGTGCGAGCCCAGCGGCAGCTCTACATGAAGGTACCAATAGCCCAGGAAGGCCGCCGACCGCAGGAATTCGCGCCGCCCCCATCCCGCCAGCGTACACGAGACTTCCAGGGCACCCTGGACGACATCGAGGGACTGGAATAATTGGCATTCGCCATGTCACAGGGCTCGTTGGTCTAGGGGTACGGAAGATGTCTTTGGGGATCTAACTGCGACGATCGCGCCTGACGCGAACGGCGAATTTCTCCGGGAGTTCCAGGTAGATGAGATTTTCGATTTTATTGCTCGCTCTCCGTCCAGTAAATCGCCGGGTCCAGACGGCCTGCCTAAAGAATTTTATCTCCGTTTTTGGCCTCTTTTGGGTGGCATTTTTACGCAGATTTTAAATGAGATTGTCAGGGGGATGGATGTGCCTGCCGATTTTAAAGTAGGGAAAATTGTTTTAATTCCGAAGTCTTCTGGTCGTTTATCTGCTGCCAATCTTCGTCCGCTCACATTGCTGAATTTTGACTACAAGACAGCTGCTAGAGCGCTCAATAGCCGGTTGTCCTCTCTGCTTCGGGGTGTGATTGGTGCACATCAATGTTGTTTTCATGATAGATCTATTCTGACACCAGTAGCCGAATATCGGGATGTTGTCTCGGTTGCGGCGGTTACAAACGTACATTGTGCCTTTGCCTTCCTTGATTTTCATAAGGCTTTTGATCACGTCAGTCATGTGTTTTTAGATCGTGTTTTAGGTACAATAGGTTTTAACGCTTCATCACGTGGTGTTCTTGGCAATTTGTATAGGGGAATAACAGCTCGGGTGTCAGTCAATGGGCAGCTGACGCCGCCCATTGCTATCCGCCGCGGAGTGCCTCAGGGTAGTCCGCTCTCTATGTCTTTATTCGTATTGTCCCTGGAACCGCTGCTTCGGACTATTGCTCTCAAGCTTCAGGGTATGTCCCTCTCTGGTGGGAAGCTCTCGGTTAAGGCATATGCGGATGATGTCGTTGTTCTCCTCCGTCAACGTGATGATATCCCGTTGTTGAAAGGGGCAGTTGATGCATACTGTCGTGTCTCTGGAGCGCGTCTCAATCAGGGTAAATGTAAGTTCCTTGATATTCGAGGATTTCGCGATGCTGACGTCCCTTGGGCCACTGTTGTCGATCGCCATACGTCCTTGGGGATTATCATTGATCGGTGTCCTCTAAAAATGGCGGCTCTCAATTGGAAATCGGTCACCGAGAAGATACAGGGGGCTCTGATGGTCCATGAGCAGCGCTCTGCTACCATTTTGCAAAAAGTCAGAATTTTAGACACCTACGTTCTATGTAAAGCTTATTATGTTGCTCAGCTGTTCCCACTTCCCATGATGGTGGCGAAAAGGTTGCGCCAATTGTCTAGCAGGTTTATATGGAAGGGCCATCTATTCAAGTTACGTTACGAGGTAATGACGAAACCGCGTCTCTCCGGAGGCTTGGGCCTCTCTGACATTACTCGCAAGGCGTCTGCTTTGTACGTCCGCCGAACGACTCTAATTGTTACGCAAGAAGTGACTTCAATTACATCCAGGCTTTTTACTGTTGTGCGTCCGGCGAGCCTTGCTCCACCTGTCGATGTCGGACGCCTAAATTTTAAGTTGAAACACATTCGGGAATTTTACATTGCGGTGAGTTACCTCGGTGACGTCTTCTTGCGGCGACCGGTGCCAACGACCAAGGGCTTGATTGCCCGCTGGGAGGGGCTGGCCGGTCCCAATCCAATAGAACTGGCGTCTCCACCTGTGTTCTGGAGGAACGTCTGGAAGAATGTTAGTCTGCCGATCCACTCTATGGCCGTGGCGTCCACGTGGTATAGGGTAATAAATAATTTGGTTCCCACCAATGTACGACTGCACCGTATTGGTCTTTCTGACACGGACACCTGTACTCGGTGCGGTCTCGTGGATACCCTTGAACATCGATTCACCTGCTGTGGGCACCTTGCTAATTGGCGTTGGCTCAGGAAACAACTTGCTTTTGTCACTAGGTCTGCTGAAGCCGCTTATACTATTGACATCATCGTCCGGCCCGATTCTTCCTTTTTTCCGCGAACGAAGCTCCATACCGTCATGTGGTTGATTGGCCATTTCGTACATTTTGTCAACGGTTGTCATGAAGAGGATGGACACCTAGCGTTTCGGCAGTACATGCTTACTGCTTACTGGCAGCGCTTGCGATTGCCAGGCCTCCGAGATGATTTTGCCAATATGCTTAGCCTGACATTTGAAAGAGAGGGTGTTGGCTAAGGTCACCTGTGTGAGCCATTTTCTTTTATACTGTTTCTGGATTTGCCGCCTTTATGTATGTTTCTTCTCTACACCAGGACTGAAGTTTTTCGTGTTTTAATCTTTATTTCAGTAAGCAGTCTACATTATATAGTCATGTTTCAGGATTTTAATTTCAGTAGTGTACTTCTTTTGAAGTGGCAGTGTTGTGGATGTTCCTTAATATTTTTTTCAATACATATATTTGTTAGAGGAATAATAATTACGCATTCATTTTCTCATAATGTGCTGACACTGAATTGCAGGCATTTAAAAAAAAAAAAAAAAAAAAGGGGTATGATTCCTGCTTAGGGTGCAGGAGGTCCTGGGTTCAAATCCCGGACGAGCCCTAGCATTTTGTGCAAACTGATCGCACGTCAGTGGCTGAGTCAGCGCAAAAAGCTCGCCGTCAATATCAAATGAATTTCTTATTCGATGTGAGCAATTGACACTCGGGTCCGACGCGTGAAGGCGATTACGAAGGTTTCGGGTACAGATGGTAGCAGATGCATGTTAGTACGTCTTGCTTAAAGTGATGAAAAAGTGTTTCCGCCCGGGATCGAACCGGGGACCTTCTGCGTGTCAGGCAGACGTGATAACCGCTACACCACGGAAACTGCTTGTGTGCACCTTACTTCACAGACAACTTATAGTGATGTTGCCATCGTAACTAAAAAATTCAATAAATGTGGTACTTGCAAACGAAGGGACATGCAGCAGATCCACACACGACGTGGCTCATTGGAGGACAATACGACATAGGCAGGAAAATACTGTTCCCGCCCGGGATCGAACCGGGGACCTTCTGCGTGTGAAGCAGACGTGATAACCGCTACACTACGGAAACGACGGACCTGAGGAGTCCATCCTTGTTCACTCGAACTTGCCTCAGACTTTCTCTCGTCCGCGAATGCACACACGACAGTTCTTTTGTCAGCCTGGAACCCATCACAGCCGAGGGCTCAAGAAGTCTTCGGGGTGCTCGAGAGGGTGTCTGCCGTAGCACCCCTAACGAGATAGCGGCGTTTCGCGCAGTCGTTATTGCAAGTCATATCAGCTAAAGCAATCACTTTCTCAGCAGCAGGCAGTGCGAGCCCAGCGGCAGCTCTACATGAAGGTACCAATAGCCCAGGAAGGCCGCCGACTGCAGGAATTCGCGCCGCCCCCATCCCGCCAGCGTACACGAGACTTCCAGGGCACCCTGGACGACATCGAGGGACTGGAATAATTGGCATTCGCCATGTCACAGGGCTCGTTGGTCTAGGGGTACGGAAGATGTCTTTGGGGATCTAACTGCGACGATCGCGCCTGACGCGAACGGCGAATTTCTCCGGGAGTTCCAGGTAGATGAGATTTTCGATTTTATTGCTCGCTCTCCGTCCAGTAAATCGCCGGGTCCAGACGGCCTGCCTAAAGAATTTTATCTCCGTTTTTGGCCTCTTTTGGGTGGCATTTTTACGCAGATTTTAAATGAGATTGTCAGGGGGATGGATGTGCCTGCCGATTTTAAAGTAGGGAAAATTGTTTTAATTCCGAAGTCTTCTGGTCGTTTATCTGCTGCCAATCTTCGTCCGCTCACATTGCTGAATTTTGACTACAAGACAGCTGCTAGAGCGCTCAATAGCCGGTTGTCCTCTCTGCTTCGGGGTGTGATTGGTGCACATCAATGTTGTTTTCATGATAGATCTATTCTGACACCAGTAGCCGAATATCGGGATGTTGTCTCGGTTGCGGCGGTTACAAACGTACATTGTGCCTTTGCCTTCCTTGATTTTCATAAGGCTTTTGATCACGTCAGTCATGTGTTTTTAGATCGTGTTTTAGGTACAATAGGTTTTAACGCTTCATCACGTGGTGTTCTTGGCAATTTGTATAGGGGAATAACAGCTCGGGTGTCAGTCAATGGGCAGCTGACGCCGCCCATTGCTATCCGCCGCGGAGTGCCTCAGGGTAGTCCGCTCTCTATGTCTTTATTCGTATTGTCCCTGGAACCGCTGCTTCGGACTATTGCTCTCAAGCTTCAGGGTATGTCCCTCTCTGGTGGGAAGCTCTCGGTTAAGGCATATGCGGATGATGTCGTTGTTCTCCTCCGTCAACGTGATGATATCCCGTTGTTGAAAGGGGCAGTTGATGCATACTGTCGTGTCTCTGGAGCGCGTCTCAATCAGGGTAAATGTAAGTTCCTTGATATTCGAGGATTTCGCGATGCTGACGTCCCTTGGGCCACTGTTGTCGATCGCCATACGTCCTTGGGGATTATCATTGATCGGTGTCCTCTAAAAATGGCGGCTCTCAATTGGAAATCGGTCACCGAGAAGATACAGGGGGCTCTGATGGTCCATGAGCAGCGCTCTGCTACCATTTTGCAAAAAGTCAGAATTTTAGACACCTACGTTCTATGTAAAGCTTATTATGTTGCTCAGCTGTTCCCACTTCCCATGATGGTGGCGAAAAGGTTGCGCCAATTGTCTAGCAGGTTTATATGGAAGGGCCATCTATTCAAGTTACGTTACGAGGTAATGACGAAACCGCGTCTCTCCGGAGGCTTGGGCCTCTCTGACATTACTCGCAAGGCGTCTGCTTTGTACGTCCGCCGAACGACTCTAATTGTTACGCAAGAAGTGACTTCAATTACATCCAGGCTTTTTACTGTTGTGCGTCCGGCGAGCCTTGCTCCACCTGTCGATGTCGGACGCCTAAATTTTAAGTTGAAACACATTCGGGAATTTTACATTGCGGTGAGTTACCTCGGTGACGTCTTCTTGCGGCGACCGGTGCCAACGACCAAGGGCTTGATTGCCCGCTGGGAGGGGCTGGCCGGTCCCAATCCAATAGAACTGGCGTCTCCACCTGTGTTCTGGAGGAACGTCTGGAAGAATGTTAGTCTGCCGATCCACTCTATGGCCGTGGCGTCCACGTGGTATAGGGTAATAAATAATTTGGTTCCCACCAATGTACGACTGCACCGTATTGGTCTTTCTGACACGGACACCTGTACTCGGTGCGGTCTCGTGGATACCCTTGAACATCGATTCACCTGCTGTGGGCACCTTGCTAATTGGCGTTGGCTCAGGAAACAACTTGCTTTTGTCACTAGGTCTGCTGAAGCCGCTTATACTATTGACATCATCGTCCGGCCCGATTCTTCCTTTTTTCCGCGAACGAAGCTCCATACCGTCATGTGGTTGATTGGCCATTTCGTACATTTTGTCAACGGTTGTCATGAAGAGGATGGACACCTAGCGTTTCGGCAGTACATGCTTACTGCTTACTGGCAGCGCTTGCGATTGCCAGGCCTCCGAGATGATTTTGCCAATATGCTTAGCCTGACATTTGAAAGAGAGGGTGTTGGCTAAGGTCACCTGTGTGAGCCATTTTCTTTTATACTGTTTCTGGATTTGCCGCCTTTATGTATGTTTCTTCTCTACACCAGGACTGAAGTTTTTCGTGTTTTAATCTTTATTTCAGTAAGCAGTCTACATTATATAGTCATGTTTCAGGATTTTAATTTCAGTAGTGTACTTCTTTTGAAGTGGCAGTGTTGTGGATGTTCCTTAATATTTTTTTCAATACATATATTTGTTAGAGGAATAATAATTACGCATTCATTTTCTCATAATGTGCTGACACTGAATTGCAGGCATTTAAAAAAAAAAAAAAAAAAAAGGGGTATGATTCCTGCTTAGGGTGCAGGAGGTCCCGGGTTCAAATCCCGGACGAGCCCTAGCATTTTGTGCAAACTGATCGCACGTCAGTGGCTGAGTCAGCGCAAAAAGCTCGCCGTCAATATCAAATGAATTTCTTATTCGATGTGAGCAATTGACACTCGGGTCCGACGCGTGAAGGCGATTACGAAGGTTTCGGGTACAGATGGTAGCAGATGCATGTTAGTACGTCTTGCTTAAAGTGATGAAAAAGTGTTTCCGCCCGGGATCGAACCGGGGACCTTCTGCGTGTCAGGCAGACGTGATAACCGCTACACCACGGAAACTGCTTGTGTGCACCTTACTTCACAGACAACTTATAGTGATGTTGCCATCGTAACTAAAAAATTCAATAAATGTGGTACTTGCAAACGAAGGGACATGCAGCAGATCCACACACGACGTGGCTCATTGGAGGACAATACGACATAGGCAGGAAAATACTGTTCCCGCCCGGGATCGAACCGGGGACCTTCTGCGTGTGAAGCAGACGTGATAACCGCTACACTACGGAAACGACGGACCTGAGGAGTCCATCCTTGTTCACTCGAACTTGCCTCAGACTTTCTCTCGTCCGCGAATGCACACACGACAGTTCTTTTGTCAGCCTGGAACCCATCACAGCCGAGGGCTCAAGAAGTCTTCGGGGTGCTCGAGAGGGTGTCTGCCGTAGCACCCCTAACGAGATAGCGGCGTTTCGCGCAGTCGTTATTGCAAGTCATATCAGCAAAAGCAATCACTTTCTCAGCAGCAGGCAGTGCGAGCCCAGCGGCAGCTCTACATGAAGGTACCAATAGCCCAGGAAGGCCGCCGACTGCAGGAATTCGCGCCGCCCCCATCCCGCCAGCGTACACGAGACTTCCAGGGCACCCTGGACGACATCGAGGGACTGGAATAATTGGCATTCGCCATGTCACAGGGCTCGTTGGTCTAGGGGTACGGAAGATGTCTTTGGGGATCTAACTGCGACGATCGCGCCTGACGCGAACGGCGAATTTCTCCGGGAGTTCCAGGTAGATGAGATTTTCGATTTTATTGCTCGCTCTCCGTCCAGTAAATCGCCGGGTCCAGACGGCCTGCCTAAAGAATTTTATCTCCGTTTTTGGCCTCTTTTGGGTGGCATTTTTACGCAGATTTTAAATGAGATTGTCAGGGGGATGGATGTGCCTGCCGATTTTAAAGTAGGGAAAATTGTTTTAATTCCGAAGTCTTCTGGTCGTTTATCTGCTGCCAATCTTCGTCCGCTCACATTGCTGAATTTTGACTACAAGACAGCTGCTAGAGCGCTCAATAGCCGGTTGTCCTCTCTGCTTCGGGGTGTGATTGGTGCACATCAATGTTGTTTTCATGATAGATCTATTCTGACACCAGTAGCCGAATATCGGGATGTTGTCTCGGTTGCGGCGGTTACAAACGTACATTGTGCCTTTGCCTTCCTTGATTTTCATAAGGCTTTTGATCACGTCAGTCATGTGTTTTTAGATCGTGTTTTAGGTACAATAGGTTTTAACGCTTCATCACGTGGTGTTCTTGGCAATTTGTATAGGGGAATAACAGCTCGGGTGTCAGTCAATGGGCAGCTGACGCCGCCCATTGCTATCCGCCGCGGAGTGCCTCAGGGTAGTCCGCTCTCTATGTCTTTATTCGTATTGTCCCTGGAACCGCTGCTTCGGACTATTGCTCTCAAGCTTCAGGGTATGTCCCTCTCTGGTGGGAAGCTCTCGGTTAAGGCATATGCGGATGATGTCGTTGTTCTCCTCCGTCAACGTGATGATATCCCGTTGTTGAAAGGGGCAGTTGATGCATACTGTCGTGTCTCTGGAGCGCGTCTCAATCAGGGTAAATGTAAGTTCCTTGATATTCGAGGATTTCGCGATGCTGACGTCCCTTGGGCCACTGTTGTCGATCGCCATACGTCCTTGGGGATTATCATTGATCGGTGTCCTCTAAAAATGGCGGCTCTCAATTGGAAATCGGTCACCGAGAAGATACAGGGGGCTCTGATGGTCCATGAGCAGCGCTCTGCTACCATTTTGCAAAAAGTCAGAATTTTAGACACCTACGTTCTATGTAAAGCTTATTATGTTGCTCAGCTGTTCCCACTTCCCATGATGGTGGCGAAAAGGTTGCGCCAATTGTCTAGCAGGTTTATATGGAAGGGCCATCTATTCAAGTTACGTTACGAGGTAATGACGAAACCGCGTCTCTCCGGAGGCTTGGGCCTCTCTGACATTACTCGCAAGGCGTCTGCTTTGTACGTCCGCCGAACGACTCTAATTGTTACGCAAGAAGTGACTTCAATTACATCCAGGCTTTTTACTGTTGTGCGTCCGGCGAGCCTTGCTCCACCTGTCGATGTCGGACGCCTAAATTTTAAGTTGAAACACATTCGGGAATTTTACATTGCGGTGAGTTACCTCGGTGACGTCTTCTTGCGGCGACCGGTGCCAACGACCAAGGGCTTGATTGCCCGCTGGGAGGGGCTGGCCGGTCCCAATCCAATAGAACTGGCGTCTCCACCTGTGTTCTGGAGGAACGTCTGGAAGAATGTTAGTCTGCCGATCCACTCTATGGCCGTGGCGTCCACGTGGTATAGGGTAATAAATAATTTGGTTCCCACCAATGTACGACTGCACCGTATTGGTCTTTCTGACACGGACACCTGTACTCGGTGCGGTCTCGTGGATACCCTTGAACATCGATTCACCTGCTGTGGGCACCTTGCTAATTGGCGTTGGCTCAGGAAACAACTTGCTTTTGTCACTAGGTCTGCTGAAGCCGCTTATACTATTGACATCATCGTCCGGCCCGATTCTTCCTTTTTTCCGCGAACGAAGCTCCATACCGTCATGTGGTTGATTGGCCATTTCGTACATTTTGTCAACGGTTGTCATGAAGAGGATGGACACCTAGCGTTTCGGCAGTACATGCTTACTGCTTACTGGCAGCGCTTGCGATTGCCAGGCCTCCGAGATGATTTTGCCAATATGCTTAGCCTGACATTTGAAAGAGAGGGTGTTGGCTAAGGTCACCTGTGTGAGCCATTTTCTTTTATACTGTTTCTGGATTTGCCGCCTTTATGTATGTTTCTTCTCTACACCAGGACTGAAGTTTTTCGTGTTTTAATCTTTATTTCAGTAAGCAGTCTACATTATATAGTCATGTTTCAGGATTTTAATTTCAGTAGTGTACTTCTTTTGAAGTGGCAGTGTTGTGGATGTTCCTTAATATTTTTTTCAATACATATATTTGTTAGAGGAATAATAATTACGCATTCATTTTCTCATAATGTGCTGACACTGAATTGCAGGCATTTAAAAAAAAAAAAAAAAAAAAGGGGTATGATTCCTGCTTAGGGTGCAGGAGGTCCCGGGTTCAAATCCCGGACGAGCCCTAGCATTTTGTGCAAACTGATCGCACGTCAGTGGCTGAGTCAGCGCAAAAAGCTCGCCGTCAATATCAAATGAATTTCTTATTCGATGTGAGCAATTGACACTCGGGTCCGACGCGTGAAGGCGATTACGAAGGTTTCGGGTACAGATGGTAGCAGATGCATGTTAGTACGTCTTGCTTAAAGTGATGAAAAAGTGTTTCCGCCCGGGATCGAACCGGGGACCTTCTGCGTGTCAGGCAGACGTGATAACCGCTACACCACGGAAACTGCTTGTGTGCACCTTACTTCACAGACAACTTATAGTGATGTTGCCATCGTAACTAAAAAATTCAATAAATGTGGTACTTGCAAACGAAGGGACATGCAGCAGATCCACACACGACGTGGCTCATTGGAGGACAATACGACATAGGCAGGAAAATACTGTTCCCGCCCGGGATCGAACCGGGGACCTTCTGCGTGTGAAGCAGACGTGATAACCGCTACACTACGGAAACGACGGACCTGAGGAGTCCATCCTTGTTCACTCGAACTTGCCTCAGACTTTCTCTCGTCCGCGAATGCACACACGACAGTTCTTTTGTCAGCCTGGAACCCATCACAGCCGAGGGCTCAAGAAGTCTTCGGGGTGCTCGAGAGGGTGTCTGCCGTAGCACCCCTAACGAGATAGCGGCGTTTCGCGCAGTCGTTATTGCAAGTCATATCAGCAAAAGCAATCACTTTCTCAGCAGCAGGCAGTGCGAGCCCAGCGGCAGCTCTACATGAAGGTACCAATAGCCCAGGAAGGCCGCCGACTGCAGGAATTCGCGCCGCCCCCATCCCGCCAGCGTACACGAGACTTCCAGGGCACCCTGGACGACATCGAGGGACTGGAATAATTGGCATTCGCCATGTCACAGGGCTCGTTGGTCTAGGGGTACGGAAGATGTCTTTGGGGATCTAACTGCGACGATCGCGCCTGACGCGAACGGCGAATTTCTCCGGGAGTTCCAGGTAGATGAGATTTTCGATTTTATTGCTCGCTCTCCGTCCAGTAAATCGCCGGGTCCAGACGGCCTGCCTAAAGAATTTTATCTCCGTTTTTGGCCTCTTTTGGGTGGCATTTTTACGCAGATTTTAAATGAGATTGTCAGGGGGATGGATGTGCCTGCCGATTTTAAAGTAGGGAAAATTGTTTTAATTCCGAAGTCTTCTGGTCGTTTATCTGCTGCCAATCTTCGTCCGCTCACATTGCTGAATTTTGACTACAAGACAGCTGCTAGAGCGCTCAATAGCCGGTTGTCCTCTCTGCTTCGGGGTGTGATTGGTGCACATCAATGTTGTTTTCATGATAGATCTATTCTGACACCAGTAGCCGAATATCGGGATGTTGTCTCGGTTGCGGCGGTTACAAACGTACATTGTGCCTTTGCCTTCCTTGATTTTCATAAGGCTTTTGATCACGTCAGTCATGTGTTTTTAGATCGTGTTTTAGGTACAATAGGTTTTAACGCTTCATCACGTGGTGTTCTTGGCAATTTGTATAGGGGAATAACAGCTCGGGTGTCAGTCAATGGGCAGCTGACGCCGCCCATTGCTATCCGCCGCGGAGTGCCTCAGGGTAGTCCGCTCTCTATGTCTTTATTCGTATTGTCCCTGGAACCGCTGCTTCGGACTATTGCTCTCAAGCTTCAGGGTATGTCCCTCTCTGGTGGGAAGTCTCGGTTAAGGCATATGCGGATGATGTCGTTGTTCTCCTCCGTCAACGTGATGATATCCCGTTGTTGAAAGGGGCAGTTGATGCATACTGTCGTGTCTCTGGAGCGCGTCTCAATCAGGGTAAATGTAAGTTCCTTGATATTCGAAGATTTCGCGATGCTGACGTCCCTTGGGCCACTGTTGTCGATCGCCATACGTCCTTGGGGATTATCATTGATCGGTGTCCTCTAAAAATGGCGGCTCTCAATTGGAAATCGGTCACCGAGAAGATACAGGGGGCTCTGATGGTCCATGAGCAGCGCTCTGCTACCATTTTGCAAAAAGTCAGAATTTTAGACACCTACGTTCTATGTAAAGCTTATTATGTTGCTCAGCTGTTCCCACTTCCCATGATGGTGGCGAAAAGGTTGCGCCAATTGTCTAGCAGGTTTATATGGAAGGGCCATCTATTCAAGTTACGTTACGAGGTAATGACGAAACCGCGTCTCTCCGGAGGCTTGGGCCTCTCTGACATTACTCGCAAGGCGTCTGCTTTGTACGTCCGCCGAACGACTCTAATTGTTACGCAAGAAGTGACTTCAATTACATCCAGGCTTTTTACTGTTGTGCGTCCGGCGAGCCTTGCTCCACCTGTCGATGTCGGACGCCTAAATTTTAAGTTGAAACACATTCGGGAATTTTACATTGCGGTGAGTTACCTCGGTGACGTCTTCTTGCGGCGACCGGTGCCAACGACCAAGGGCTTGATTGCCCGCTGGGAGGGGCTGGCCGGTCCCAATCCAATAGAACTGGCGTCTCCACCTGTGTTCTGGAGGAACGTCTGGAAGAATGTTAGTCTGCCGATCCACTCTATGGCCGTGGCGTCCACGTGGTATAGGGTAATAAATAATTTGGTTCCCACCAATGTACGACTGCACCGTATTGGTCTTTCTGACACGGACACCTGTACTCGGTGCGGTCTCGTGG